>NC_142931.1:16632916-16707916 GCF_046866305.1 Octopus bimaculoides | reverse complement strand
TATCTATATTTTAGTGTTATGTTCCTAACATTGAAAATCACAAAATATATATTTAAAAATATGACTACCTCTGCATTAAAAAGGAAACAGAGTGAATCCTTTGGACTAAATGAAAATTGAAAATCTACATGACAAATATACATGGCCTTTATCAAAATTTATTACATGAAATCCAAGATTTGTCATTACTGTAAAATCGGTACACAACATCTGGCAGTCACCTGAGAGGCTGAAGAATATTGGAACTGAGACAGAAAGAAGTGCTGTAGTATATTCTGCAAAAAGCCTAAGAAAGAGTCTTGAGATTTGAGGTTACCTGTTCTCACCAGACTTCAAGATAATATCCCTGCTAGCTAAAGTAGCATGTAATAGATTTATGATGATAACAACAACAACAAAAACTACTACTACTACTACTACTACTACTACTACTACTACTACTACTACTACTACTACTACTACTACAAATTTTTCCACGAGGGCAGCCATTTTGGGAAAGGGAATTTGTTGATTACATCGACTTCAGTGTTTCACTGTTACTTAATTTGTCGACCCCGAAAGGATGTAAGGCAAAGTTGACCCATTCAGCTGTTATATGTTACCCATTTAAAAGATGTTAACAAGTGGAAGTAATACTAAAGATTCTTTAAAGTTGATATTTATATCAAGAAAAGGCAGCGAGCTAGCAGAATCATTGGCCTGTTGAACAAAACATTTGGCAGCTTTTCATTCATTTTTATATCCTGAGTTCAAATTCCATCGAGGTTGACTTTGCCCTTCGTCCTTTCAGGGTCTATAAAATAAGAACCAGTTGAGCACTGGAGTTAGTGTAATTGACTTACTCTCACACCCAAAATTACTGACCTTCTGCCAAAATTTGAGACTAATATTTATATCGAGAAAACTTGGAACGATGCAATAATATTCACATTTTCTATAATCTTAAGTGTTTATACTTTTTCTTGCTTAGATATGTTGAAAAGGAATTCATGAAGTTCTTACCCTGGGTTGTATCGAACTTGGGCTTGAGAACAGAGTGCCTGAAATGATATATAAATAATTAATTAATAAAACGTGTGATATTTATCATCACTATCACCATCACCATCGTCACCATCTTTGAAGTTTCCTTTTGTATGTTTGCATTGGTAAAATCAAAATTTGTTGAGACAGATTTTCTAGAGTTAGATGTCTTTCCTGTCACCTTTCCTTGTTTCCAAGTAAGATAATATTTTCCCATGACTAGATATGTTTACCATGAAAGTGTTGTGTGGACTCCCTCAGGCGATAAGTATGCTAGTCCAATACGTATAAATAGCTAGACGAAAAGCATCGAGCAGAGCGTAAGAGTGAGACGGAGTCAATGGTAGACTAGACTTCGAGTTCGGTAGAGTCGAGTCGTCGGAAGTGAGAGTTGAGTAGAGATCATCCACACGTGCGATATAACAGTGGCGACGAGGATGAGATGCTCACACAACCACTGTGTAGTATTGCGATATAACAGAAAGATTGCTCATTTACAATCATTACATGATGGTTAGATAAGGTTAGATAAGGAGACATTATCACATACACACACACACATGCATGCACACACACACACACATGCATGCACACACACACACACACACACACACACACACACTTTTTTCTTTTGCAAACAACTTGCAGATACAGGTGTTACCAGCATTATCTACAAACAACTAGTAGATACAAGTGCTAATGAATGCTAGCAAGTTCATAGGGTCATCAAGAGAGAATGTGTGCCATTTTGGGGCCTTCCACTCGACAGCATCATTGCGCAACTCCTGTATATGGTGTCTGTATATACTCGTGGGTAGTGATAGTCTCTGTCTTCAAATTTGTTACTTTCTGAAAACTTCCAGAAATTTTCCAACCTTAGCACCATTGTTGGTGATATAACATATATTACTGAATACTGGCGCCGCACAAGATGTACCCGTGCTGGTGTCATGCAAAAATTACTTGTGCCAGTGTCACACAGAAAGCAGCCATCTCAGTGCCATATAAAATATACATAAAATATACCACATATAAACACCCAAGCACACTCTGTAAAGTGGTTGGTGTTAGGGATGGCATTAAGCCATAAAAACCAAGCCAAATCAGACAGGAACCTGGAGCAGCTCTCCAGCTGGCCAGCCCTGGTCAAACCGTCCAACCCATGCCAGCATGGACAACAGACGTTAAATAACGATGGTGATGATGATGACCTGCTAAAGAATGTCTAAAAACTACATAAATTACATAACCATATTGCCTCCTATTGGTAACAACTCCACAAGGCTTGTAACTGCATCATATCAAAGTTCTGCAGGTAATAGTTTTGAAGTAGATATACCAATAATATTTATACATGTTTCCTTCAAACATATTTGTCAGAGATAACCAGTTTAATATACATCTTTCTAAATTTGTGCATATTCAGCTTACACCCAATAATCTGTTACATTTTTCTTGGATTTTCTTGGATTTCTCTGAAGATTGCATCAACCTTTGAGCTTATGTAATTTTTCCTGTGTTTTAAGTACTATTCAAGTAGTTTCCTGAGACAAATCTCATATAATTTATTGTCGCATTAGAAATTTTCCAAGGATCATAAGAAAATATACATAGGCACAGGTGTGGCTGTGTAATAAGAAGCTTGCTTCCCAACCACATGGATCTTGGTTCAGTTCCACTGAGTGGCACCTTGGCACACACACACACACACACACACACATATATGAGTGGCACATCTATCTATCTCTCTCTCTCTCTCTCTCTCTCTCTCTCTCTATATATATATATATATATATATATATATATATATATATATATATATATATATATATATATATATATATATATATATATATATATATATATAGGGGTTGGACAAAATGATAGAAACACCAAAAAATTTCAAACAAATTTATATCAGTATGGAATAGGACCACCTGTAATCACAGCTTGAATTCTTTGAGGTATGGCCTTGTACAAAGTTTGAATCGTTTCCAAAGGAATTTTTGTCCATTCTTCAATTAAAACAGTGTCTAGTTCTTGTAGTGATGATGGTGGATGATATCGACTCCTTATTCATTTTTCTAAAATGCACCATAAATGTTCAATAATACTGAAATCTGGGGACTGTGGTGGCCAGATAAGATGTTCAACTTCACTAGAATGTTCCTTGTGCCATTCAGTAACAACTTTATCTTTGTGAATTGGTGCATTATCACCCTGAAAGATTGTGTTTCCCTCGGGAAACAGTTCCGCAACCATAGGATGAATTTGATCAGATAAAATGCTTAAATAGTCTTGACTATTAATTCTGCCATGCAAGCAAACCATTGGGCTCGCAGATTTCCAAGACATACCCCCCCCCCCCCCAGATCATCACAGATTCTTCTCCATGTTTAACAGTTGGAAGAAAGCAGTTTGGGTCAAATGCTTGTTTTGGCTTTCTCCACATGTATACTTGGCCAGTGGTCGGAAAGAAGATAAAGGATGACTCGTCCGAGAAAATAACATTCTTCCACTGCTCTAGGGACCAATTATGTAGGTTTTTACTCCACTCTAAATGCTGTGCAACTTTGTTTTTGAAAGTAGTGGTTTTCTGATTGCAGCCCTCCCATGAAATTTGGCTTTGTGCAGCTCCTGGTGAACAGTTTTTGTGGAAAATGGGTTCTCGAGGTGGTTGTTAAGCTCTACAGCAATTTTGGGAGCTGTACTTTTGTGATCTTTTTTAACAATTTGCATAAGAGTCTGAAAGTTTTGATTTTCTTCCAGAGTTTTGTTTTGACAAGGAGGTTTTTCACTTTTTTCTCAAAGGTTGTCATTACTTTCGAGACAGTACTTCTTGATACACCAAACATTTCCACTGTTTTCCTTATGCTAGCACCTGCCATACAAGCACCAACAATTTGACCTCTTTGAAAGTCCGATAGATGTGTCATTTTAATGAATTTTAATTACATTTTTCTGATGATATCTGAAAAGAATCATCAATTTTTGCAAAACATATTAAGCAACATTAATATAAAATCAAAAAACATAAAAATAAACAAGCTTTTGATGGTTTTATAGATATTTCAAAATTATGATGCTATGATGCTAGGTGTTTCCATTATTTTGTCCAACCCCTGTATATATATGTTTGTGTGTCTGTGTTTTTCCACCATTGCTTGACAACCGATTTTGGGGTGTTTACATCTCCATAACTTAGTAGGTCAGCAAAAGAGACCGATAGCATAAGTACTAGGCTTACAAAGAATAAGTCCTGAGGTCGAATTTTTTGACTAAAGGCAGTGCTCCAGCATGGCTGCAGTCAAATTAGTGAAACAAATAAAAGAAAAAGAATAAAAGAATGATATTCCTTTCGGCCTGATTTTATTTCCTGGCATTAAAACCCTTAGAATCCTGCATGTGGACTGAATCCTATTGACTGTAGATTTTATTTCAGTCTTGGTTTATATTTTGGGGCATAAGCTTTTTCAAAGGCATTATGATCCAGAACATTGAGTTTGTAACTCCAACGAAATGATTTCATTTCTCTTTCTAATTCTAGGCTACAGGTTATCAGAGAAACAAGCAATGACACATTGAAATATTTGGGTTTCTTTTATCCTTTTTCTGGCTTCAGTTATTGAACTTCTGCCATGCTGGAGCACCACCTTGAAGGGTTTAGTCAAACAAATCAACCCCAGTAAATTTCTGGTACCTATTCTATTGGTTTCTTTTGCAAAATTGCTGAGTTATGGGGATGTAAGCATTAACACCAGTTGTCAAACAGTGGTGGACAACACAAACACAAAAACACACACATGCACGCACACACATACCACACACACACATACCACATACACACACACACACACACACACACAAACACACACACAAAATAGGCTTCTTTCAGTTTCCGTCAACCAAATCCACTCACAAAGTTTTGGTCAGGTCGAGGCTATAATAGAAGATACTTGCCCAAGGTGCCACACACTGGGAGTGAACACAGAACCATGAGGTTGGAATGTACACTTCTTATCACATAGCCATGCCGAGATGAAATAAAATTAAAAATTGAATGTAAAATTATAAAGTAAATTAAAGAATATAAAATAACTTACTTTGAAATACTGATGTTGCATATTGAAACAAAAATATTGCTACAATTATACCAAAAACTGCAAATACCTTAGTTGATATCCTTGTCATCTAAAAAAAGTAATGAGAAAACTTTTAAAATTAAGAATTTTTATTATTTTTTAATAATCTAACTAAAGATAACTGTCAAATCTTCCTCAAATTACTTCCAATTATCTTTAAAAAGGAAGGTAGAGACAATAATGCAGTTTTACAGCCATAAACGACAGGATGGTCATGGCTGGAACAACTCTAAATATAAGTATGTTGATCTGTATTTTAACAACAAGAACAACAAGAACAACACTATATTTTGTTATGCATTGGGAAGGTCATTACATCAATAATAACACAAACATTGGTTCAATATCACTTCTTTATTTTTAGTCAACTGGTTAAATATCTGATCGACTAACTACACCATCAGATGACCATACTTTGCTTTTTTTTCATGATCAATATTGTTGTTGTTGGCACTCCGTCGCTTACGACGTCGAGGGTTCCAGTTGATCCGATCAACGGAACAGCTTGCTCGTGAAATTAACGTGCAAGTGGCTGAGCACTCCACAGACACGTGTACCCTTACCGTAGTTCTCGGGGATATTCAGCGTGACACAGTGTGATAAGGCTGACCCTTTGAATTACAGACATAACAGAAATAGGAAGTAAGAGTGAGAGAAAGTTGTGGTGGAAGAGTACAGCAGGGTTCGCCACCATCCCCTGTCGGAGCCTCGTGGAGCTTTTGGTGTTTTCGCTTAATAAACACTCACAACGCCCGGTTTGGGAATCGAAACCGCGATCCTATGACCGCGAGTCCGCTGCCCTAACCACTGGGCCATTGCGCCTCCACATGATCAATATACTACACTTATAAATCCCAAACCCCAACCCACTATCCTTACAGAGTACCTGCACTGTTAAAACCATTTATTTCATGCACAATCTTATCAAAAGTCTTTTTAAGACATTCATATAAAACAGGTGTTTCAAGTTTTCTCCACTTTTCAAGGTGTTCTCTGATGAATACGACAAACAAAAAAAATTTGCGCAAACGAACCTTTCACAAGATCCGATTTTTCCGTCATAACTTTCGAGAAAACGGATATATACTGATTTTTTTTTTAAACGGAATCCCACGTCTTTTGGTTATGGGGGATCCGATTCTGACAAACAATTTTTAAAATTTCAATTTTCCGGCCTTAGTCTTCAAGTAGGTTATCCACATGCTAGAAATAACAGCCAAATCTCACAAAACTGCGATAACATAATGAAAGAAATATGTAATCAATCTACTCACCTTTCTGCAAAGATTTCTTTCAGAGTAATTTCCTGCAGTAATATGACAGTAATTCACATGAAATTAAAATAGTTTGTTCTTTTTTTAACTTTTTTCGAATTTTTTTTTTTTAATATAGAGTTTAAGAATATGGAAAAAATAAATACAAATTCAAATTTTAATTTCAAAATTTTTTATGAAAAACTCCGACTCAAAATTCCCCCCACCCCGCAGTTTAAAAGTGAAAATGAATGGTTGTTCTGTCTGTTTCTGGATGCGTTAAAATGAAACAGTAAAAGGACCACGGTAGCGCCCGGTCACTAAAACGAAAAAAAAAAAGTCTAGTAGGTGTTCATTATGTTATCGCAGTTTTCTGAGATTTAGCTGTGATTTCTAGCATGTGGATAGCCTGCTTGAAGGCCAAGGCCGTAGTATTGGGAGGGGAGGGAGGTTGGAGTATATATATATATATATATATATATAGCTCGATCCCACTACCCACCCCATTTTCCCCAACCCACCCCTATCCGCTTTCAAACGCGCCCGCAACCTACGCGATCTACTGGTCCGCAGTACCTTCTCCTCTTCCTCCCCACCCCCACCCGGCTCCTTCCCGTGCTCCAGATCCCGCTGTCACACCTGCCCCTTCATCACCAACACTACCTCTGTCACCGGATCGAACCTACAAACACTTCACATTCCACACAGTTTCACCTGCACCTCCTCCAACCTTATTTACTGCATCAAATGTACCCTATGCAACCAACTCTACGTGGGGCAGACGGGCCGCCGGCTGGCCGACCGTTTCACCGAACACCTAAGGGACGTTCGGCTAGGTTCGGACTCCCCTGTCGGCCGTCACTTCCAACTGCCCAACCACTCTCCCTCTAACATCTCCGTTTTTGGCCTCGCCCTGCACCATGGGTCCACTCCCTCGCGACTCCACTTGGAGCAACGCTACATTTTCAACCTCAATTCTTCTTTCCCCTTCGGACTCAACACAGCCTTCTCTTCCTTATGACTCTCCCCTTTACGTCCCTGCAACACTTTACATAATTTTTTTTTTTTTTTTTTTTTTTTTTTTTAAACCCCCCCCCCCGTCCCCCTTACATTATATCCATTATTCTCTTGTTATTAGACTTACTTTTTTCTACTTTTTATCTCACCACTACCTACACGCACAAATACCCACACACCTTACATATATACCGCCCACATACATGACAAACATACATACGCGCCCTCACACACACATAGCCGAACGCACATATATACACACACACACCCATATATACGCGCACGCCTACATACACAGCCGCATACACATGCACACACATACACACAGGAGTGCACACACAAAATAACACACATACCTGGCACACATACGCACGCACACACATAAACATACACATACACACCCCTCACATACATAAAACCACACACACACACACATACACACATACACGACACACATACACATATACACACAGGCACACATACACATATACACACATGCACACACACCTCTCACATACACAATACTCACTCATATACATAACACATACGCACGCACGAAAACATACACAATATACACATACACGCACGCACAAAAAATATACACACACGCGCACACGGAAACACATACAGACATACATACACACACACACACACCCGTACCTAACACTCACAATCCCACACACACACGCACATCCACACATATACACACACACGCACACACCCACATACACACACACTTCTCACCAACACTACACACTCACACAGACACGCATACAATCATACACACATGGGCATAAACAACACACGCATATACAATAGCAAACGCACGCACACACACGTACACAGCAACGCACATACACACAACATACACATACACACAAACACACACGCACGCACAGAAAACATACACATACACACACGCGCACATACAAAATACACACACACACGTACACGTACCTAACACCGACAACCCCACACAAACACGAACACACACACACCCAAACAACCACCTGTTGACCTTCTACCTACACTGTCTACAGCGTCCACTAACCAGTCCTGCTACTAATTTCTTCCACTACGTCATACACACACACACACACACACAAACACACTAACAGATAAACCACCAAACCATGCACACACACACACACACACACCTACATACGCACACACACGTTCTGTTATCACACACACACTCGCAGACCTACGCACGCGCACCGATATTCATCTCCCTTTTTCACTCTCCCATCTTAGAAAGAACTTTTCCCCCACCACCTCCTCTTCCGGTCTTTTCATCATGTAACCTCGTGGGCATCGGTACCATTTTCCTCTTTCTCCGTTCTTCCATTCTCCGAACTTTCCATCTTTCCGACGAAGGGCTACGCCCGAAACGTCATACACTCTCTCTTTCCTTTCCTGAGCGTCCAATAATACTATCCATATCACGTCCTCACCTTGTTGTTTTTTTGTTTTTTTGTTATTGTGTTTTTGATATATATATATGTACATATATATATATTTGTTGAAAAATTGAAATTTTACAAACAAATTGTTTTCAGAATCGAAATCATCGTATTTTTTTCTACGTGTTTCGCAAAAAAAAAAAAAAAAAAAAAAAAATCCGGAAAAAGTGAAAAATGAAGAGTGGGGTGGGGTGGGGGTAATTGACGTTTTGAAAATGCTATTTTTGAAAATGCCATTAAAAAAAAAATTTTTTTTTTCATAATCGGATCAACCATAACCAAAAACTTGGGATTCCGTATAAAAAAAAAAGATCAGTATATATCCATTTTCCCGAAAGTTATGACGGAAACAATCGGATCTTGTCAATTTTCCGAAAGTCTTCTCTCCACCCACCGGGTTCGTTTGCGCAAATTTTTTTTGTCATATTCGTTTTCCACACAGTTGTTAACACCCAGCAGGTTGGTTTCTTTTTGTTTTTGTTAACAGGTGAAGTTCTTTATATGAAGCAAAATCTGTAGTTTTTCCCTTTATTTGTACGACTGTATATCTATGGTATGTATATGTATTGCTCATATATTTAAGATTGGTTGACCCTATTGAAGATTGGAAAGCGTTTTTAATATCGCAGCCATGAAATCTTAAGATATAGCGTTGTCCACAATATTTTAAAATCCTTTCTATCCATTTTCTTTGGATACAGCCTTGTGGTACCGGAGTAATAACTTAATTGGTTTGTAGTCCATTTGGCGTCTATTTCTAGCGTACAGGCGTCGTCAATTCAGCGGTCTTCATTAATATTATAGTTTTATAATTATACTTATATATATAAATATATATATGTGTGTGTGTTTTTGTGCTTTGTGTTCCCGCTCATTTTTCTGACATCCTGTACCCGGATATGCATCTATATATACATGTAGATGTAGGTATGTATATATATGTATGTATACATGAATATGCTCATATATCATTTGTATTATACATATATATATATATATATATATATATATATATATCAAATCAGAGGTGCAGAAACGACGTACCGCGAATGAATTAAAAGGTAACGTAATGGCACTACAAATTTTACACCTGGTTGTCTGATCGGCTGTGGAGTAGATTGGCGAAGAGATGAATTTAGTTCCAGTGAAAATTCCTTAAGTAGGAAAATTATAGTGTCATCCGGTGTTTGTATCTAAAATTTAGAAACTGTACTCCGATCGCTTCACAATGAATGAATTAATTCTCACGAGAGCCACTGAATTTTCAAGTCATGTCGGGAGGCTAGATATACAGAAAGAGCTAGAACGTAGTTTTCGAACGACTCTGATCACGAATAAATCGTGCCTTATCTCCTGTCTTTCTCCTATTCATTTATTCTAATCACGAATAAATCCCGTTTTATATATATCTATATCAATATATAGATATATACATAAAGCACGATATTCGTGACCAGAGTTGTATGAAAATCAAGGTAATCCTGTATACATATATGGGTAGAAAACCTATATTGAAGTATAAAAATATTGATGTGTCAAAACATGAATGTATGAAAATATATATTAACATCTTAAAAGTATAAATCCTTAAGAAAAAGTGAATAAAAAAAGTTTTAAACATGGAGGTTGAAGTTTCCAATGATTAGACATAGCTAGCCAAGTTTAAATGAATAGGTAGTGGTGCTTCTACGGCCGTTTCAGGGGTACAGTAATCCATAGATTTGAAGGATATTCTTATCGAAATGTTAGACGCAGCGTCCGTCATCAGAGAGAATGTATTATTTAATGATTCACATCTCGTATACTGTTCATATATATATATTTGTGTTTGCTACCTTAGAATCCTCTGTTTAGTGGGTTAATCCACTACTCAGGAAGAGCTATTCTAAGAGTGTGTTCTGCCTCATCTTCGAAACGCCTAATTTAGAATAGAAGCAGCTGATGAAGGAAAAATTCCATAAGTGGCTCGTCTGTTTTCCTATGTGTTCGTTCTGTTGTCTGTAAACAAAGTCCGTTTTTGTGCTTTGTGTTCCCGCTCATTTTTCTGACATCCTGTACCCGGATATGCATCTATATATACATGTAGATGTAGGTATGTATATATATGTATGTATACATGCATATGCTCATATATCATTTGTATTAATATATATATATATATATATATATATATATATATATATATATATATATATATATATATATATATATATATATATATATATCAAATCAGAGGTGCAGAAACGACGTACCCCGAATGAATTAAAAGGTAACGTAATCTAAGGGTAGAGTAAAGAAATCCATGAACCAGGTACTCCAAAACAGTCGAAAGGACGAGCATGGTCCGTGTGAGTGTCAAGCTAATACAGTTCTTATGCACATCCTCATGTTCGTTTTCTTAATTTAAAAAAATTTAAATTGGTTGTTTAATTGAATTGACTATATATATATATATATATATATATATATATATATATATATATATATATATATATATATATATATATATAGGGAGAATTCACAAAAAAAAACGAAGACAGGTGGTGTAGGCAACAAACAGATGTATTAGTATAACACTCGGGAAGTGAAAACGTCTTTAACATTTCGAGCCTTGGCTCTTCAACAGAAAAAAACAAGGACAGAAAAAAAGGAGTGTGTAGTGGCTAACGATCTATCATGGTGAATGCCGGACAGAAGGGTCACACAGGAGAGCTAGGAAGAAGGGGAGATAATAAAGTAGTGGTGATCCCAAAACGAAGGCGTGCGTGCGTGTGTATAAGAGAGTTCGTATGTGCGTATGGAAGAGGGCTGGTGATCTTGACGTGTGCATGCGTGCATGTGTAGGTGTGAAAATGTGGGGCTGAGAATTGGTCAGTGCTGGTGTGTGCGTGGTGGTGTGTTGTCATGTGATGTGTTGTGTGGTATGGTGTAGTGGGGTGGGTTTACGAGGGAGGGTTGACGATGAAGGGAGAAGGAGAAGGTGGGTAGGAGTGAAGAGAAGAGAGAAGAGAGAAAGAGTGTAGAAGTGAAGAGAAGTAGGAGTAGGAACAAGAGAGGCGAGTTGGGTGGGAGGAAGTAGGTGTGAGAGGGAGAGAGGCAAAGAGAGGAGGCTAGATGAAGAAGGGAGGAGAGTTGATCCCATATGGCGCAAAGGAGCGAAGAGAGAAGATTAATCCTTGTACACGGCGAAAACGGTAGTCCGGATGGCCCCTGTGCAAGGACAATCCGAACACGGACAGGTGTTGCAAAGAGTGACCGTAGAGCGGAAATGGCGTGATACCGGGGTGTCATTGCCGAGTCGGATGTCTCGGGGGTGTCCCACGAACCGGTCAGCCAAGCGGTGTCCCGTTTGCCCGATGAATAGAGAATGGAAGAGAGAGCAGATGATGTATATATATATATATATATATATATATATATATATATATATATATATATATATATATATATATATATATATATATATATATATATATATATATATATATATATATATATATATATATATATATATATATATATATATATATATATATATATATATATATATATATATATATATATATATATATATATATATATATATATATATATATATATATATATATATATATATATATATATATATATATATATATATATATATATATATATATATATCACAGGAGTGGATGAGTGGTAAGTAGCTTGCTTACCAACCACATGGTTCCGGGTTCAGTCCCAGTGCGTGGAACTTTGGGCAAGTGTCTTCTACTATAGCTTCGGGCCGACCAAAGCCTTGTGAGTGGATTCGGTAGATGGAAACTGAGACAAGCCTATCGTATATATATGTGTATATATATGGGGGGGGGGGTATGTGTATGTCTGTGCGTTTGTGCTTGTACCCCCACCATTGCTTGACAATCGATGGTGGTGTGTTTACATCCCATAACTTAGCGGTTCGGCAAAAGTGCCCGATAGACTAAGTACTAGTCTTACAAAGAATAAGTCCTGGGGTCGATTTGTTCGATTAAAGGTGGTGCTCCCGCATGGCCGCAGTCAAATGACTGAAACAAGCAAAAGAATAAAAGAATTCATACATATATGTATATATATATATATATATATATATATATATATATATATATATATATATATATATATATTCACGTGTGTTTGTGTGTGTGTGTGTGTGTGTGTGTGTGTGTGTGTGTGTTTGTAGGTATATAGGAAACCGACTCGGAAGCCTACTACGGATCCCTAGCACCAGACTCACCTGTGAGCTTGGAACCTACGCAGCGTACCTATTGATCATCAGTGAACTAAACCCTCACATTCTATGTATGTATGTATGTGTGCGCGTACGTGCGTGCGTGAATGCGTGTAAATTTGCACGGTTTATGTTTTGTTAAGAAATACCAAATACAAATAGGAGATAATGCTTTCACTATCCACCATTTTCTTTTTTCAATTTGAGAAAATACATTTATAAACAAGGTATATAATGAAACGGATTACGAAGTCAGCACTTGTTGACACTTCGTGTGTAAGTTATCAGTACATTATTTGCGAAGAATGAGAAATATATTGAAATAGAAGGTTTCCTGATTGTATCATATTTTCTTATTCACTTTGTTTTATATTGTCTTCTATTGAATGTCAACATTTCACATGCCTAAAACTTAATAGGGACACACGTTTGGTTTTATGTCAAGATACATATATATATAAAAAACAAAACAATTACTACATGATTTTTAGTACTTATTTGTTAACCATTACTGGGAAAAAGTTGGTAGTAACTAAGAAGGTTCGGATTGCTTGCCATCAAGATACAGTCTGATCAGTGTGGGCAACCCGAAATTTCACTGCTAAACTATTCCTTGTTTACATGTATATATACATGTATACATACATGCATACATACTTTTTCAAAACTATCGCTGTCATACTGTGTCATGCTGATTTAAAGATACATGTGTCTGCGGAATACTCAACCACATATGCGCTAATTCAGTGTCTGCTATTTCAGTTGATAGAATGTATGAAAACCGGTAGTTGATAATTCCAACCGAGTTTTATTACACACGCACGCACGCACGCACACACACACACACACACACACACACACACACACACACATATATGAGGGGGTGCTGAGTATCGCAAAAGGCTTGATTGGGAGGCTCAACATTGCGAGTTCTTTTACAGCAGCGTTTCGCCCGT
This sequence comes from Octopus bimaculoides, assembly GCF_046866305.1. Classification (NCBI taxonomy): domain Eukaryota; kingdom Metazoa; phylum Mollusca; class Cephalopoda; order Octopoda; family Octopodidae; genus Octopus; species Octopus bimaculoides. The sequence goes on along the minus strand of NC_142931.1, from coordinate 16,693,813 downwards.
CTTTACGTTCCGAGTTCAAATTTCGCCGAGGTCGACTTTGCCTTTCATCCTTTCGAAGCTAATGTAATTGACTTACCCCTCCTCCGAACTTTCAGGCCTTGTGCCTATTGTAGAAAGTATTATTATTATTATTATTATTATTATTATTATTATTATTATCATTATTGTGGGTGGAGGCGCAATGGCCTAGTGGTTAGGGCAGCGGACTTGTGGTCACAGGATCGCGATTTCGATTCCCAGACCGGGCGTTGTGAGTGTTTATTGAGCGAAAACACCTAAAGCTGTACGAGGCTCCGGCAGGGGATGGTGGCGAACCCTGCTGTACTTTTTCACCATAACTTTCTCTCATTCTTTCTTCCTGTTTCTGTTGTGACTGTAATTCAAAGGGCCAGCCTTGTCACACTCTGTGTCACGCTGAATCTCCCCGAGAATTACGTCTGTGGAGTGCTCAGCCACTTGCACGTTAATTTCACGAGCAGGCTGTTCCGTTGATCGGACCAACTGGAACCCTCGACGTCGTAAGCGACGGAGTGCCAACAATCATTATTGTGGATTGACTGAATCGTTAGAGTATCGAGAAAATTCCTTGTGATATCTGTTCTGGATCTTTATGTCCTGACTTCAAATTCCACTGAAGTTCACTTCGCTTTTCATCCCTCCAGATTTGATAAAATAAAACATCAGTCAAATAGTGGGTTTGTTGCAGTCAGCTGACTCATTGCCCTTGAAAATAGCTGTCCTTTGGTATAAATCATGGAGAGCGCCGGAAAAAATACTTTGTTTTCGGTTCTTTACGTTCTGATTTCAATCGCATCCAGTTCAGCTTAGCCTTTTATCCTTTCGGAGCTGATCAAATAAAGTACTCGTTAAATACTTGGGCCAAATTAATTGGCTTTCACCTATATTAGGAACATTATTATTAGTGTTGTTTTAGTTGTTGTTAAATACAATATTTATTTCTTTATTGCCCACAGGGATTAAGTCGATTACATCGACTCCAGTGCGTAACTGGTACTTATTTAATCGACCCCGAAAGGATGAAAGGCAAAGTCGACCTCGACGGAATTTGAACTCAGAACGTAAAGACAGAAGATATACCGCTGAGCATTTCGCCCGGCATGCTAACCTTTCTTATTTCTTTATTGCCCACAAGGGGCTAAACATAGAGGGGACAGACAAGGACAGACGAAGGGATTAAGTCGATTACATTGACCTCAGTGCGTAACTGATACTTAATTTATCGACCCCGAAAGGATGAAAGGCAAAGTCGACCTCGGCGGAATTTGAATTCAGAACGTAACGGCAGACGAAATACCGCTAAGCATTTCGCCCGGCGTGCTAACGTTTCTGCCAGCTCACCGTCTTTGTTAAATACAATATTGTAAATGGAAATACTGTAATAGTTATATTGTTGATTCCGGCACAGTCATGTTTGTTAAACCTTTTGTTTCTTTCCGACATAAATCTGAACTTTGCAGTTTTAAATAATAAATAGTAAATAGTAAATATATTGTTATATTTTTAAATATACATACCTACATGTGTGTGTGTGCTTGCAAAGGCTATATTTATAATTCAAAAACTAATAATATAACAAGTGAGAACGACTTAAAATGTCCTCTATAGTTAAAATGTGATATTGTAGATTCAGATCTTAAAACTCTATTGAGTTTGTTAATTGTATAACAGACTCAATAGATTTTTGAAGTTATACAGGCGTTCCTCCTATTGTAATTTTAGCTACTGGATTGATCTTTATTCTGAAACGAAATTTACAATCTATATCCAGATATAATAAGCTTGCGTTAATGAATAAATAAAATCTATAGTAATGGAAAAGGAAATTAAAAAAATAAAAATATAGTGTTCAAAAATTTGCGAATAACATGAGAAATCGCATTTATTTGATGCTTTCAACACAGTAGTTTTAAATATCGATTTCTTTTTGTATAAACTCAATGCCTCAAATGTATAGAAAAGCAGAAATAAGGTTAGGTGAAGTTGAAGTTTTTCCCAAAGGCAACCAAAAACGAAAAGAAGTGAATATATTTAAAAATGAGTTGTCTTTACTCGCTTGAGTATGTTGATTTCTAACATTGCCATAAGATCACAGCTTTGGTGTGGGGGATATATTCCGCACATTAAATCTGTAATTTTACTGGCTACAGCCGATAAAAAGACCATAGTAAGTGACTGTTACTTATTTTTATCGACTTCCGAAAAAAAGTTTACCTCCACGGTATTCAAACTGAGAACGTAAAGGTCCGAAAGAAACTGACGCACAGCGTCTTGTTCTAACGATTCAAGCAATCCAACCTATTAGAAAATTATACTCAAGTCATAAAAGATCACTTACTAAGATAGAAGAAAGATCTTCATGTATTAGCCCTTCAATTAATCCTAGATCAGTGGTTTTTACTGGGTGGTCTTTCACCTTTTGTTGGGGCACTGTGAGCTCATATGAGGATAGAAAATGTTAAATGTTAAGGAGCGACTGTGGGAAGCATCGATATAATAGAGGGTTCGGGATTTTTTAAAGAAATAAAATATGTAAGTCAGGTACAATACACATTTCAGAAAGAAAAAAAAAAGTCTTTATCAGGATTGGCATATAACTTGGTCATCGCAAGCAGAAATATGACTGATGGTGCAACAATGTTCACTATAATTGCACGATATAAGACCTCAAGGCGGTGAACTGACAGAATTGTTACCACGCAGGAGTACAAGCACGATGGGAAGCATAAGAAAATATAGATGATACACCACTCCAAAAATGAACACCCGTTTCATTAAAACAATGTCTTTTTTTTGGGGGGGGGGCCACAGTACGTGGAAAGAACGATTGTAAAGCGCCATCATTCAGTGGAAAGGAAAACTAAACTACAAAAGGAGAAGCTATTCTAGATAAAATCATGCAGCGCTGAATGCCTCCAACTTTTCTCGTTTTCTGAAGATGGTAGATACAATATAAATTTTAAATTGTATGGTTGGTACAAAATTACACCCGCACAACATAAGATTTAATTTGTCGTTACATACATACATACATATATCAAGCGTGACTGATTTGTAAAACTAACAAAGATTGGAGGTTTATAAGAGCTGCTTCTGCAATTAAAATAAGGAAAATACAAGGAAAGTGATCCTGTTTGTAAAATGATCTTTCTTGTATGAGTCTCAGAGTCAACGTGCGAGTCATTACATAGTGTCTGATCTGTTAGAAATATCAGCCAAGTTTTCCTTCTTTTGCAAATGAAGAAAGAAAAAGAAACGAAAAGAAAGAAAATGAAAGAAAACAGAAGGGAAGAAGGAAGCAAAAAATGAAGGAAAGAGGGACAAGTTAGATGGTGTAATCCCAGATGCTTTGCGATAAAACTGTATAATTTATGGCCGCAACACTTTTGTTAATCGGTCCGTACAATCAGAGCTGACCGGGGGTTAAAGAACATAACAAAACTGTAATTACATTAAAAATTCACTTTTGTACAGCAGAAATATTATCCTAATGAATTCGTTCATTTGGAACTTTGAAGTTAATTGAACAGAATAATTCTACTAAGTTATTAATATAATTAGCATTAAGAGACACAATTTCTCGGACAAGATTCATCCAGGCACCACTTTTAACAGATGTCAAATAATAAAGCATGACGTGGTTCTATGGCTAAGAAATTCGCTTCACAGATACGTAGTTTTGTGTTCGATCCTACTGCACTGACCATTAAGCATAGCCTTGGGTTTACTAAAGACTTGAAGTGAAATTTGATAGACGAAAACAGTGTGGGAACGTAAAAACTGAAGGAATGGCATGAAGTATTTTGTCTGGCGTGGTAACGATTCTGCAATAATGATAATAATTTTGGGGAAGGTGGGTAAGTCGATTGCATGAACCCCAGTGCTCGGCTGGTAATTATTTTTATCGATCGCGATAGGATGAAAGGCAAAGTTGACCTCGGCGGAAATAAAGATAATAATAATGAGAAAAAGAAGGCGCAGAACCGATGTGTATGTATTATGTATGCGTGTGTGTGTGCATGTATGTATGTATGAATGTATGTATGTATGTGTATATATATATGTATATATATATATATAATCCAAGTGAGTTAGGGGTTGAGGATCCAACCCACTAAGGGACAATATCTATCCAATATATTGCTGGGTACCCAATTATTGCTGGGTACCCAATTATTGTTACACTAGTGTTATACCAAGTGCAATAAGTGGGTGCGGGTAAAAGTTTTTTTTTACCCTAAATTTATATAGCAATAAGAAAATGGAGAGGAACATGAGGCACTCATCAACTTGCAGAATCTGTATTCTGTTGATTAATCTGTTTATTTTATAACCAAAATGACAATAAAGACAATATACAGACACTTATGACATACCATGTCATATCAACAATTAAGATTTCAAATTTAAAGGACATTTAGCAATTAGAGAAGGGATATATATATATATATATATATATATATAGAGAGAGAGAGAGAGAGAGAGAGTTACAAATGACGAGAGAAATGGTGTAATGAAAATTTATTTAACTATAGGCTCAGGCGTGGCTGTGTGGTAAGAAGCTTGCTTCCCAACCACATAATTCAGGGTTGAGTCCCACTGCGTGGAACCTTGAGTAACTGTCTTCTACTATAGCCTCGGCTCGACCAAAGCCTTGTGAATGGATTTGGTAGACGGAAACTGAAAGAAGCCTGTGGTATATATATATATGTATATATTTGTATGTGTATCTGTGTTTTTCTCCCTACCATCCCTTGACAACCGATGTTGGTATGTTTTGGCAAAGGAGACCGATATAATAAGTACCAGGCTTACAAAGAATAAGTCCTGGGGTCGACTAAAGGTAGTGTTCCAGCATGGCCAGAGTCAAATGATTGAAAAGAATAAAAGAATACTTACGTATCTGCATTAATGCAAAATATCTTTTAAAAAGTAATGTAGAAGTTCTGCTACGTCCTCAGGTGAAAGAAAATTTTTGATAAATACTAAATATTCAACGTGAGGTTTCAACAATGCAAAATCAATATTTAAAAGTTAAAAGTGTTCTCTTGTTTAGCACGATATATATCATGTTTTGTAGAATAACTACTTGAAGATAATATATTGTCACAAATATTGATTACTTGAATCAATACATTGTGACTTTCTCACACACACACACCACAAGGACAATTAAAACAACACATACATACTCAGAAAAATAGATATACGCACACTCTCACGTACACACACCTAACATCCCCACCGGCACAAAAAACACACAAACACACATACACACGCACTAACAAACGCACGCACGCACACACACGAACAAACACATATACACATACACACACACACACACACACACACACATATATATATATATACACACACACATAGAGATGTGCACAAAACCAGTCCCAAAAACCAGTGAACCATGACAGACTGTCACAGACCAACCAAAAATAAAATTAAAAAATCCTTTTTAACTCTTCTTCCCTCCCACCCCAGCTAGCCAGTCATACTGTCTCTTAAGACAGTAAAACATTCCCTCAATATACACAAGAGGAAAAAGCCAGGTCAGTTCCTCTTCAACTTTATTCGATTGTCAAAGAATATGTATAAGAATATGTATATGTATTATTCCATATGTGTATTTTCATACACTGTTTTTAACATTTTCATTTTAATATCAGAGAATGTGTGATAATCAGTATGTAACAATACAAAGTTCATACAAAGCTTTATACTTTAAATATATTTTATCATCAAAGAATGTATATATGCATGTATATACTTGCAAGCTTCGATGTCACGAACTTATAAACAAACATACCACACACCCTTGGTCTGGAAGCGATAAAATACTGGGTAGAGAAATATAGGGAACTCATAGATAAACGTTTCAAAACAGACTTTATCACCAAAGCCACCCAATTAATACTTGAACAGAACACATTCTCATTTAACAACAAACCATACCGACAGATAAAGAGCACGGCGATGGGTACAAAATTCGCACCTTCATATGCCAACCTAGTGATGGGTTTCCTTGAGAACAAGCTATACGATGAAATAGGGATCACCTTCGAACACAATTTCAGAGAAGACGTCAAGAAAAAGTGGAAACGCTACCTCGATGACTGTTTCATCTTTTGGAACAGATCAGAAGATCTACGAACATTCCACAAGATCCTCAACACACTGCACCCATCTATCCACTTCACAATAGATACCAACTACAACGAACTCCCCTTCCTAGACATCAACATCAAGATACACAACTCCATCGTTACAACAGACATCCACTACAAAAAAACCGACACACACCAATATTTAAATTTCTACTCCTGCCACCCATCCCACATAAAGAGAAACATCCCATATAGTATGGCAAGACGCATATGCAGCATAGTGACCGACTCACAGACACGCTACACAAGACTAGAGGAACTTAAAAACTTCCTACTAGAACAAAAATACCCACTCACCTTAATAGAAAACGGAATCGAAAGAGCAACAAAACTAGACATTACACAACTCAGAACACCAAAAAAGAAAAACAAAGAAAACATCATCCCTTTCATTAACACACACAACCCTACAATCACCAACATGTTTCACATTATACACTCAAACCTACCAATAATCCAACAAAGCCCCAAAATGAAAAACCTACTAAACAAACATCACATAAAAAACAGTAAACGCCAAGAAAAAAACTTAAAAAAACACCTCACAAGAGCGAAATTCTCAGCAGAGAATGAAACCGAATTCTACGTAAAAGAGTGTGGAGATGGTAGATGTGGAACCTGCAGCAACCCTAGCTACAAATATATAGAGGGGAACAAACAGATAAAATTTAAGAGTGGTCACACATTCAATGTAAATGCAGACATGAACTGCAAGACGCAGAATGTAATATACTGCATAACCTGCCCCACATGTAAGGAGGATTATATAGGTGAAACTGGAAATTCCTTATGTCAACGAGCCGGAATTCACCGGCAACATGTCCGACAGGAGGAACTACGGAAAATTACACTGAGTGAGCACCTAGGAACATGTGGGGAAGGAAAATTTAAGATCTTTCCCTTCTACAAATGCTCAAGGAATGATACCTCCTTCAGGAAAAATATGGAGAAATACTTCATAGCAAAATTCTCACCAAAACTGAATGGCTGAAACATGCAGATCACAACCCAGTATGTGTTAATCCCCGTGTACCCAGACTTTGTGGACACGCTGTATATATATATATATATATATATATATATATATATATATATATATATATATATATATATATATATATATATATATATATATTTGTTTTGCAAGATTTTTGATGTGAAATCGTGTGTTGAAACAGATGTTGTTGTATTTGGGGATGGTCATATTGCAAGTTTAGCCAATAAAAACACACGCACTGTATATTTGGTGTTAATTTGCTTCAGCTTTATATTACATTACATTGCATGAATCCTATTTAGGATTAATGTAATGTAATGTAATATAAAGCTGAAGCAAATTAACACCAAATATACGGTGCGTGTGTTTTATTGGCTAAATTTGTAATATGACCATCCCCAAATACAACAATATATATATATATATATATATATATATATATATATATATATATATATATATATATATATATATATATCGTAGAACCTTGCAGTAAGTGTGCCCCATTGTACGAGTAATTTGCTGTACAAGCCGAGACTCGCGCGAATTTTTGTCTTGAAGTACGAGCGGGAATCTGCAGTACAAGCACACAAATCGTTAATAAAACTAGTTTGCATATTTCTTTTGCATTCTCTTTTTTTATAATTGTGAGTTTAGTTGTAACTACACCATTTCTATTTTAAAACCCATAAAAAAATATTTTTGAGTGGTTTTTGGAGGCTGGAATGGATTAATTATGTGAAGTTAACTTCAATGGGAGCAATTGATTTGTAAAACGAGTAAATCATTGGACGAGCTCGGTCATGGAACGAATTAAACGGACCTTTGTGATTTGACGGGCAACATTTTTTTATGTAGTGTTTTTGGTACCGAAACACTACGTATACTTCGTATACTTGTATATTTTGTGGTATAGAACAGATAAAAAATTTTGTATTCGAAGTTATTTCACGTTAAAAATTGTCTTATTTCGATAATTTCAACTAATCACTGACGTCTATTCAGTTGAATACAGTAACTGCTGTGACGGTGTATATGGTATTAATCCCCGTTAGTTCTGACATTTCCAATTAACTAGACTGTTCGTAAACAAAGGGGGAAAAGCCATCAAAATACTTGAATATTGCCTGCACTTGTTATTGGAGCTACCAGAATTATTAATGCACTTCCACCAAGTGCTTCATTTCCTAGAAATAGCAGCCAAATCTTCTTTAAATCAAACTCTAGTTTAGGGTTAGGGCTGGGGTTAGGGTTAAGGTTAGGGTTAGGGTTAGGGTTAGGGTTATGAGTGAGGTTATGGGAAAAATATACACACACAGATACGCACAGCGTAATTTATTATATAAACAATATATGCGTATAAATTACGATTAAACCGGATGAAATATGTCACAGGGAATAACATTTTTATGACAAGCCAGCACTGACTGTATTCAGCTGAATAGACGTCAGTTATTGGTTGAAATTACAGAAATACGACAACTTTAACATGAAATAACTTGCGATGTACATTTTTTTGTTAAGAAGGCTAAGAGAAAAAGTTGTTTTGTATGACACATTCTACCAGTGTCCCAAGTTTGAAAGTGTTTCGTTAAGAAAACAAGTGTTGCCCGTCAAATCACAAAGATCCAATTAAACTCGTACTGTGAGGTATCACTATATATATATATATATATATATATATATATATATATATAATACAGAATGGGACAAGAACGCAAAACATCCAGATAGTTTATATATGTATATATATATATATATATATATACACAAAATTCTTTATCTGAATTCGTGTGTTGAAACATATTTTGTTGAGTCTAGAGAGAATGATTATGTTAATTCTACTCATTTATTAAATATCTGATTGTTTTGTTTTTGTTTGCCAAAAAACTCTTTCGTTACTACCTTATCAATGGCGAGATTTTATTGCGTACGTGTGTGCGTGCCATCGTGCATGTATGCATGTGTCTGTATGCAGGGTCGGATTTATAGGGGTGCGGAGAGGGAAGTTGCTCCAGGCATATAGATATTGGGGACCCCTGCTAAGAAGGGTATGTAGCACTCAATACAGAGAGGACCCACTACCTCACAGCAATCGGGCATGAAGAGGCACGCTTTCAAAATAAAGGGATCTTGACTTCTTTAAAAATGTAATGTATCCTCTTTTTATGAAAAATAAAAATAGATTTTATTTGTCTCTAGACCAAATTCCTTCTTTCAACGCATGACTGAAGTTGACTTGACCAATGACGCTTAAAAGCGCGCGCACACACACACACATTTCTACTTCTAAACTAGTCTTATTTTATGAAGCAAGTAAATAAAGACAACTTTTGAATTTGGTTTTAATTATCAAATTACATTTCTCAACAGCTAAAAGCATTCTTTTTCAACTTTAGAATTATTCCATATATAGTCAAATGTTACATTAAACGGAACCTTTTTTCTTTCGCATTTTTTCATATATTTTTCGCCATTCTGTGAGACCCTTGGTATTACTATATGGAAACGGGGCAAAATTGGTAACTGGGTCAAAATGAAGAATTTCTGATTTCTTGTTATTTTCTTTCATTTTTTACCATTTCATCATCTTTGGGAGTAAAATTTGGTCAGTATAGTTTACGTAGATAGGAGTAAAAATTGGTCAGTATATTTCACATCAGGGGTTCTCAACTCGGGTCCATACAAAATTTCTTGAGGTCCACAGATGAAATGCAGTAATGTGTGTGCGTGTGTGTGTGTGTGGGGGGGTCTTCAATAATTTTTCAGGGGCCATGAAAACTTGTGCATTGGACCAGTAGTTTACAAAGTGGACCCTGTACAATGGTACACCGAGACTAAGACACTTGTTTAAAAAACACCCTGAAATATGTTGCTAGAAATCCTGTCTTTCCTAATTTATTTACTACTCTACTTTTCAATACAAGAATAAAAAAAAATAATATTAAAAATGCACAAAACATATCTACGAGGCTGGTCGTGAAAGATGAAAGAAATATCAATGAGAAAAAACGGCGTCAACAACAGCAGCAATAAAATACAAAGAATGCATACATACAAAAATACCCTGTTGACGAGGTTGAAGTTCCCATGCAGGAACCTTGTATCTAAGTTAGAAACGGGTTCTCTCTCTATTGGCAAGAAATCTTGAAATAAAATGAATAATGACATACATAAATACATTCTTGGCTTTGTTATCAAAGAACAGGATAGGCATAACAAAACGGTGGTATTCAAAGTAACCGCAATATATGTATGTACGAATGTATATATGTATGTATATGGGCAAATCAAAAATAGAAACAAATCAACAAAAGTCAAAAGGCTGGACACTCGGTTTGAAAAAATGCACACACACACACACACACACACACACACATACACACACTTCTTCCAAAAATGCTCCAGATACATCGACTGACGACAGCAGTTGGCTAAGGGCTTAATTACATACACAAATACACACAGCGCGCACACAATACAATACACGCACGCGCACACACGCACACACACATTTGACATTGGTCTCAAAGAACCCCCACCCCCCGGTTCACTGCTCCCCAGAGAATATTTATTGAAGACTAAAGTACAAACATACTTATATATACATGTGTGTGTGTGTGTATGTATATATACATATATAAATTTGTGTGTTCTTTGGTACGTACGTTTGTATACATTTATCTATTTGTCCGTCTGTCTAGCTATGCACACACACACATACACCTGTGTATATGCATATGTATATATTTGTGGCTATATGTATATATATATGTATGTATATATACGTATACATATATATATGTATATATATATGTGCGTGTGTGTATGTTTGTATATATATATATATATATATATATATATATATATATATATATATATATATCAGGTTGAGTAAAAAGCAAGTAACGTTTTGAACCGTGAAGAAGTTGTACCGGATTTTTTTTAGAGTTTTGAATTTTTTAAACATTTTTTTTGCATTTGTCGGATCTTGGTGGTTTTCGACACTGTTTACAATTTTGTTCCAATTGTTTCCAAATTTGGTATATAGATTAAATTTTGCATTCTAATTAGGAAAATGAAATTCATTTTTCCTGTAAATCTATAATTAAAAAGTTATTAGCCTTTAAAATTTGCAAAATTTGGTTATTTTAGCCAATCAAAAGCGAGTATTTTACACACATCATCGTGGCGAAAGACTCTGATTCAACAACAACCAAAGCAAAGAAGCACCATATGTTACATGGCTGATTGCGAAGACCTCTATTTCCATAGTAACCAAAGATGCTGCGCATGCGCACAAGGATTGTAACCACCACATGTTCTATAGTTGTTTATTTTCATAACAGAAGGAATTCGATTCTAGAACGATGGGCATAGCTTTAAACCTTTCCTATGTAGAGAAGGAGATACGAGAAAGATAATTTATTATATAAAATCCTAGAGTGCATTGCAAAGTTACGCTCTTGAAATGTTTAAACTAATAAATGTCTGTTTTAAACAATGTTTTTTACTGTCATTTCTAGCAACTCCTGTTGGTTTGTTCGCAGCTTTTAAATATTTAATTTGCTCGCGAATGTTTTCATGTTTTTCACTGTTTACTGTAGCTAGTTTAATGTTTTGACACGCCGATTCCCCCACCCACCCCTAATGACGGAAGAGGCTGCGTACGCGCTGTTTTCTGATTGACTGAAAATTCTGAAAATTATCAAAATTTTGAACAACTGTAACATTTTAGCAAAATTTTTCTGGAATAGATGAATAACAAATTCGGATTTATCTATATGATACATTAAAATGCTTTTTTCAAAGATAATTGTAAACAGTGACGAAAGCCACAAAGATCCCAATTGTCTGATAATACAGACATAGACTAGCTCAAATGCATCAATAAATTAACATTGATATTTTTTCACCGTTGTTACAATCATCTGAAATGGAACTGTCAAAGTGCGATATTCGAGCAATTTTGCTATTCGACTTCAAAAAAGGACGTAAAGCAAGTGAAACTGCTCTCGATATCAACGAAACGTTTGGTGAGGAAATGACCTGTGGGTAGTCAGCTTGAAAATAGTTTAAACGATTTCGCAGTGGAGACCTGAGCCTTGAAGATCGTCCGCGTAGTGGACGCCCATCTGTCATCGATGACGGTCACTTAAAGGCCGTCACTGAGACAGATCCACGTAAAACCATCCGCGAACTGGCAAAAGAACTTCAAGTTAGCCAGAAAACTGCCTGCAACCATTTGCATGCGATCGGAAAATCAAAAAAGCTTGACAAATTGGTACCACACGATTTGAATGAAAATCAGAAAATGCGCAGATATGAAATTTGTTTGTCACTTCTCCGTAATCAGACCGATCCATTTCTCGACCGTATTGTAACTTGCGATGAAAAGTGGGTTCTGTACAATAATAAAAGACGTTCTTCGCAGTGGTTGGATCAAAATGAAGGACCGAAAACCTTCCCTAAAGCCGAATTTTTCAAAAAGAAGGCTATGGTGACTGTTTGGTGGTGTACTGCTGGACTCATCCACTGTAACTTCTTAAAAGTCAGAGAAACCATTACTGTAGAAACATATTGCCATGAAATTGCCAAAATGAAGGGAAAACTGCTACTCCTCCGTTGCAGACTGGTCAACAGAAGAGGGCCGATCATTCTTCATGACAATGTTCGACCATGCATTTCACTAATGTTGAGGGAACTTGGCTACGAAGTTCTTCCCCACCCAGCTAGTTCCCCAGACCTTTCTCCTATCGACTACCATTTGTTCAAGCACCTTGATGGTTTCCTGTGAGAGGAGTTCAAAAATCAAACCTATGCTGAAAGTGCGTTCAAAGAGTTCATTAGCTCCAGAACTCCAGATTTTTAAGTTACCGGAATAAACAAACTTGTAACTCGTTGGCAAAAATGTGTTAATTGTAATTTCTTACTTTGGTGAATAAAATTTCCGCATTGTTGAAATATATTGTGATGAATTTCATGTTTCAAAACGTTGCTTACTTTTTACTCAGCCTGATATATATATATATATATATATATGAGAGAGAGAGAGAGAGAGAATTCACACAAGAAATATCTCAGTTCTTGGCAGCAAGTTGATTTCAACATATTTTCGCAAGACTGATCTCCGAGTTACTCTTTTACTCTTTTACTCTTTTACTTGTTTCAGTCATTTGACTGCGGCCATGCTGGAGCACCGCCTTTAGTCGAGCAAATCGACCCCAAGACTTATTCTTTGTAAGCCTAGTACTTATTCTATCGGCCCCTTTTGTCGAACCCCTAAGTTACGGGGACGTAAACACACCAACATCGGTCGTCAAGCGATGTTGGGGAGGGGGACAAACACAGACACACAAACACACACACATACACATATACATACATATACATATATACGACGGGCTTCTTTCAGTTTCCGTCTACCAAATCCACTCACAAGGCTTTGGTCGGCCCGAGGTTATAGTAGAAGACACTTGATCTCCTATCCTCCAAAGGAGCTATTACTGCTTTTCTAGGGAAAGCGCAGCTCTAGAAAATAAATATTGTATGTTGTGCATTATTACAATTAACAGTAGTCTGCATGATGATGACCTTGTATACTGAACATTTGAAAAACTTGCATAATGATATGCAAGCTCAGTTTAACGACCTGCTGAAGTTGAACATACTACGTTGGGTGACATTTCTTAATGTTACTAACGTAGATATCTGTTTTCAGGAGAATCTCATTGAATTGCAGAGCGATGAAATATTTCAGGCAACATTTAAAGATGGAGAACATAATGTATGGAAAGGAAATGACATTGCTATAAAGTATCCACTATTCTGGTGGGGGAGCGCAGTTGTACTTTACTGCTTTTCCCTTATCTTGTTGAATCTGGTTTCAGCCATGTCACTAACTTATTGTTAAAAGCTCCTAATCGAATCGACATTGTAGAAAAAGGTGATCTTCAATTCTCATCGACAACATTGAAGTAGAATATTTTGAAACTAGCAGAGCAGCACCAACCACCAGACTTGCATTAAAGAAATTAACACTAAAGTACTATCTTATTTTAACAAATATATACTTGTATATTTATGACTCATTTAATTGTGAACATTCATTTTCCATAGAATTTAGTTGTTAAGAAATTGGTTATTGGTCTACAATATACAAAATATTTTAACAATTTTTATGCAAGTCTAATAACATTTAGTTATAAAAATGCAGTATGATATTTTAAACATCGAATGGGTATGGCATTGATGGTGGTTGTAGTGGCAGGGGGTCCGCAGGAATGAAATAAGAATCAAAGGGGTCCACAGGTAAAAATGTTGAGAAGCCCTGGTTTACATAGTTGTTGCTGAAGTTGAAAGTTTGAAACATAGGTAACAGGTTCTATTTTCAAGAACTTTTTCCTCTAATTTCACCCGATTGTAATTAAGGTAGCTAATAAAATATCTGGATAATATTTGGCAAAGAAGCTATAGTGAAGAAGCTATAAAGAATATTTTGTGTTCGGTTTTTAGATTTAGTCGAGTTTCATTAATTTCATACTATGTGCTATTTTTCCATAATCCTCTTTCATTTGACCAAGATATTCAAAATTTTGTTACATATCTAATCTTTATGATATCTAAGATTGAACGTTTATGTGCAGGACTCTTTTTAAAAATTTAATTCCGGAAAAATGGAAAGGCATATTTACCTTGTCTTGTCTTACTCATTTTGCCCCGAACCAACAAACGATATTCCGACAAAATGACATCTTACGACTTCCTGCAATTAACGTCTACTCTCTCTCTCTCTCTCTCTCTCTCTCTCTCTCTCTCTCTTTTCCCCCATACACACTCAGACCGCTATTTTTCTCGCAGCGGGTGTCATGAGTCTCGCCACAACAATATATATACTAAGAACTAAAACATGGGTACAAACTGTTAACCACCAATTTTTTTCTCTTTGACTTCCCCAAAAATTCTTTTTAATATTTGATAAGATGAATACATTGAAACCGGTTATATTTTAAATCACTCTCTGTAACAAAAATATTAAGCCTTCTCTAAAATATACTTCCGTAAAATATACTTTTGTGCCAGTTTTATTTACTTTTTTATCTATATAGATGTATGTATGTATGCAGATAGATAGATATCTTTTTATTATAGCCACACAGGGCTAAATACAGAAAATGGACAAATTACAAAGTAGAGCTTTTCTTGGGGGGGGGGGGATAATTTCGATCAAAAGGGATCGCGGGAAGAAAAAAAAAAACCGTGGGTGGGGGGGGGGGGCGATCAATAGGGATCGTGTATCACAGTCGATGTAAAAAAACGGGGAACAGATTAGGTTTATCCGTGGAGACAAAAGCCTACGGAAAAGACAACGGTCACCTCAGGCATTTTTTTTAAAGGTACATGAAAGTAAGTACCTTCTCTCTTTTTGTCTCTTTTTGTTACAAGTCTATGCTTAAAATGGTGTCGTCTTTCATTCTTACCATTCTTGCCACATTTACCCATTTTTTATTGAAACTTTCATTCGACAACACTTTCCTCTCTATCCTCATCCTCCTTTTCAAGTGGTACTTGAAAAAGTTGACGAGGGACTGACCAGAGAGGAAAGTGTTTGTTTGTAGACCTTTCAAACGCGTCCACCACACGCATTCTTTTGCCATAGCTATCAGTGTTACAAAAACCGTTTTTCCTTCCCGTTTAAAGGAATGTGGCGGAACAATATTCACGATAGACTCGGCTGATAAGTGGGCTCGTCCCACACGCGACAACAGCCGTTCGACGAAGGTCCACAGCTCTGAAATATCTGGACACTGCACGAGTGCGTGCAGAACGGTTTCGTCGCTCTGACCGCATCTCGGGCAGGTCGGTCCGGTGGTTTTCGAACCGTGTCTGTAGATCTTCTCTCGAACTAGTAGTGCGTCTCGATAGCATTGCCAAGCCAGGGATCTCTGGAAATTATCCATAGGCCCCGGCCCGAACGTCGTCTTGAAAAGGCGGGTTAGGAATTTTTCGTCGACACCCAGGTTTGCCCCGAGAGTGTCGTCAGACCTCCCCTCCACTAGTCCTCTATAGAACGCATTGGTCGTTTGGAAGTTGCACAAGTTTGATCCCGGACGGCAGAGCTGTTGTAGAGCTTGGCGACACTCGCGGTGCCAATCGCCCAGTTTCGGTCTCTTCCTGATCCATGTTTGCAGATAGATAGATAGATAGATAGATAGATAGATAGATAGATAGATAGATAGGTTTCTTTATTAGCCACACAGGGCTCAACACAGAGGGGACAAAATACAAATGTAGAGTTTTTCTTTTCGAGGGGGTCGAAAACAAAGCAGAAAAAAAAACAAAAGTGGGGACAAAGATGAAAAAAAAAAAAAAAAAAAAAAAACATCGCAAAACGTTTGGGGTATTTACAAAATATACGAAATAATACAAAAAATTCCCAATAAATGGGGAGGTTATCCGTGGAAAGAAAAACCTACGAAAAGACCACGGTAACCTCGGTCTTTAGCGTCACAGTTTGTTAAATAAAATTTCTTTGTTTACAAAATTTTAAAACGTTTTATAGAATCATGGTCAAGGTGGCTTCGTCATTTATACGTGCCATTCTTGCTACATGTATCCATCTTTTTTCGAAACATTTGCTAGACAACACTTGCCTCTCTACTCTCACCTTCCTTTTCAAGTGATACTTGAAAAAGTTGATGAGAGATTGACCAGAGAGGAAAGTATTTGTCTCTAATCCTTTCAGACGCGTCCACCAGATGCATTCTTTGGCCATAGCCACAAGTACGATAAATACAGCTCTTCCTTCCCGTTTAAAGGACGGAGGCGTGACGATATTGACGATAGACTCGGTTGATAAACCGACTCGTCCCACACGCGACAGCAGTCGTTCGACATAAGCCCACAGCTCCGAAATGGTTGGACACCGCACGAGTGCGTGCAGAACGGTTTCATCGCTCTGACCGCATCTCGGGCAGGTCGGCCCCACATTTCGCGAGCCGTGTCTATAGAGCTTATCCCGAACGGGTAGCGCCTCTCGGTAACACTGCCAGGCCAGGGATCTCTGGAAGTTGTCCATAGGTCCCGGCCCGAAAGTCGTCCTGAACAGGCGGGTCAGGTATTCCTCGTCGACGCCCAGGTTCGCCCCGAGATCGTCGTCGTACCTGCCCTCCACTAATCCCCTATAGAATGACTTCGTTGTGATGCAGCCGCTCAAGGTCGACCCGGGACGGCAAAGTTGTTGCAGAGCAACGCGACACTCACGGTGCCATTCGCCATTCCTCGGCCTCTTTTTGATACACGACTGCAGCTCGGTCATGGAGACGAGCTGCGGGAAAGCGTGTCGCACAAACGGCGACCACACCTGCTCACCGTCGTCTACGTAGAGCCGGAGATGTCGCAGTCTCAGCGCATGTCTGCGCATCATCAACCACGGCATGCCCAGCCCTCCTTTCAGCGGGTGTTGGCAACAAACGGATCGCCTCACCATCGGAACGCTTCCTTTCCACAAAAAGCGGAAGAGGATGCGCTCCATTTCGGTGATGGCGCGATCGGGACAAGGCACAACGGTCAGGCGGTATTCGATGACGGACGCGATGTACGCGTTCGCCACCTCCGCCCGACCTTTTAGGGACAGCTTCCTCTCGGACCATTGCC
Source organism: Octopus bimaculoides (assembly GCF_046866305.1). Classification (NCBI taxonomy): domain Eukaryota; kingdom Metazoa; phylum Mollusca; class Cephalopoda; order Octopoda; family Octopodidae; genus Octopus; species Octopus bimaculoides. The sequence continues at coordinate 16,675,966 of NC_142931.1, read as the reverse complement.
GGCAGAGAGTGGCCACCCTACTCGTTATCTCGTCCCAGTTCTTCTCCGTTTGCAGGTCCGGACCGAACCAGACTCCGAGCAACTTGACCGGACCGTCCGTCCAGCGTCCCACTACTGAGGCGCTGCCGGACGGTATGGGCTTGCTTCTCCAGGTGCCGAGCAGCAAACCCACCGACTTATCCCGGTTGATTTTCGCTCCCGTCACCGCTTCGTAGTCTTTCAGCGTCTCGCCGACAAGCTCGATGTGCTCGTGGCTAGACGCTATGACGGTGACGTCGTCCGCGTATGCCGACATGCTCGTCCCGCACCCCAGTTCTCGCGGGATGCCCCTCAGCGTCGCCAGCTTCCGCAGTAGTGGCTCGAGAGTCAATACGTACAGGAGCGGCGACAGGGGGCATCCCTGACGAACCGAACGTGCAATGTCGAAGGGTCCCGATAGACGTCCATTGACGCGAACAACCGAACGGATGCTTGTGTACAAGGCAGCCATCCAGCCGCGGAAAACGGGACCGAAGCCGGCCGCTTCGAGGACGGCCTCCAAGTATCGATGGTCTACCCTATCGAAAGCTTTCGATTGATCCAAATTGATCAGGGCCCCACCCATGCCAGGTTCCTTAACTACCCTCTCTATGATGTAGCGCATCAGATGGAGGTTGTCATGGATGCTCCGGCCCGGCACGGCGCACGTCTGCTCCGTGCCGACCAGTTTCTCGATGACAAGCGCCAACCGCTTGGCTAACACCTTGGCCAAAATTTTCATGTCTGCATTGAGCAGAGTGATGGGCCTAAAGTTATCTATGGCGTCCCCCTTGTTTGGATCTTTCTTCAGCAGCGTTACCGCTCCTCGGCTCACAAAACCGGGAATGCTCCCGTTCTGCTGCCAGTTGCAGTACACGACCGCCAAGACTTCTCCAAACAAGTCTGGCATACAGTTGTAAAGCTCGTAGGGCAGACCATCCAAACCCGGAGATTTGTCCGTCGAGCAACCCGCCATCGCGTCCCTCACCTCCTCCGCCGTGATGACCCCTTCGCAGCACTCCGCCTCTCTTGCCGAGAGTCGTGGCAAGCTGTGCAGGTAGGCACTAAAGTCCACCCTGCCTTCTCGCTCGCCACTCCTCCCGAACAGTCGGGCAAAATGCCGCTGAAACGCCTCGCACATCTTGCTCGGCTCGAGCAATTCGCGCCCCTGTTCGTCTACCAGAGACCGGATGGTGGCTCTGTTACCCCGCTGCGCCTCCGCCACCCGGGCCTCTCGTGCGGCTCCAACACCTTCATTCCTCAGAGCACGCATCCTTGCCCTGACAGCACACCCTTCGTGTTTAGCATTGAAGTGTTGGTCGAGGGCCAACCTCGCCGCTAAAACGTCGGATGCGATGCCACTTCGCAATGCCTCTTCTAACTTTATCACTAGCTCCCCCTCTTCTCTGTTCCTCTCTACAGCTAGTGCCCTGCTATACCTTATTGCTTCCGCCCTCACTGCTCTCTTGAGGGCAAACCACCATTTGTTGTTGACGATGGCTCCCGTCAAAGCCCTCTTTACTAACGTGCTAATCCGGTCACTGAAAACCTGTCTCGACGGGAAAGACGCGTTTAGTTTCCAGTAACCGGGACCCTGCCTATGTGCCTTATCTAAGTCTAGCGTACACGTCACAAGTTTGTGATCCGTGTAGCTGACTATGTGGAACTGTGGACATCCTAAACTATCTCTATCTCTTGTCCTACACACTATCCTATCTAGATACGATCTCGACGACCCAATGCGGTTGCTCCAAGTCCACGTTGGCACATTTGGGTGGTCGAGTCGGTACCTGTCAGACAACTGGAAGCGTCTGAGCAGGTCTATGAGGCCTTTGCATCCCCTTCTAGTTTTGTCACTCCCCACGTAGTCTAGATGCGTGTCCAAGGTAGCATTCCAATCCCCCACTAAAAGTAAGGGACGAGACGTTCCCAGGAATACTTCTAGACGTCGAAAGAAGTCTGACCGACCTGTTAAAGGAGGCACATAAACTGCCAGCAACCGAAAAGCGCCTCCATCGCTGCCGTCCACATCTAGGACAACCAGTCTACCCTCCGGGTCCGTAAATATCGTCTTTACTTGGAGATCCAGACTCTTGCGAAAAAGAACCGCCGTGCCACTACCGCCCATCCTCGGCAGACAGGGAGAAAAATAAATGTTAAACTGTCCGCCAAACATGGACTTTAGGGCCCGCGGTTCATGGAGTCTGGTCTCACTAATGGCTATGATATCCAAATTGTGTGACTTGATGTCATTTAAGAGGTACCCTTGTTTCCAAGGGGACCCTAAGCCACGCACATTCACACAACCAATCTTCACCATGATTCTATTTATACGTGTGCTTTAAAGCACAAAACAAAAGAACAGTGTTACTTGCCGTTAGAAAGTTTTGTTTCCTCCTTGGATTTTTCACCAAGGAGGCTATTGTACAATTTCTTGCACAAATATTTCTGGAATCCCCCTACCGAGTTGGGGTAGAGGGATTTTATTGTGTTGTGTAATGCTGGTGTTACATGAATAATTTTAATGTGTTTTGGCGGTGTTGTACGTGGGTGGTTGTTGGTTTTGATATCGTTATTTGTGATGTTTGTTTTAGAGTTGATGTAATTCATCAACTCTGTGTTTGTACTGTCTATTGCTGTTAGCATTGTTTTTTTTATATTACTATTGGTGTTAGTAGTATTTTCGGGAGATGTGAATCTCCCTGCTTTGTTTGTGTTTGCATTTTGTTTTGTTTTCTTCTTACTGCGCTTCCTCTTTCCTTTCGTAGCTATTTTCCACTCCTCCCCACTCTCTTCATCGGATGATGGGAGATCTGAGGAGTCAGAAAGAGGTAACGGCAAATTTTGTGCGTCTGTGTGTGTTTCTGTGAATGTTTGTGTTGCTGTTTTTATTGATGTTGGCTGCTTGTTATTTATGTGTGGTGTATGTGATATGGGGGAGGGAGAGGCAGTCTTGGAATTTTCTTTTTTTTCTTCTGTTTTTGCAGTTTCTGTTGTCTTTTCTGTTGTGGTTATTGCTGATATTTCTGTTGTTGTTTTTTGTGTTGCTGGTGGTGTTGGTAGTAAGGTTTTTCTGTTGGGGGTATTTGGTAGTTGCTTCTGTTGTTGTTGTTGTTGTTGTTGTTGTTGTTGTTGTTGTTGTTTTTGTTTAGCGGCCAGAGGGCAGTCCTTTTTCAGATGTGCTTCGCTGTTGCATAGGTAACAGCGAGGTCGCCTGCCCTCTACTACCACATACAGCTTGTGGTTCTCTGCCAATCTAATGTTTGGAGGAATTTTCTGTGAAGCCTCCTCCGTGATGTGGAGAAGGATTTCCAGATTTTTCCCTCCCCAGTTCTTTTCCTCTCCGACCGTAATCTCCAAAATATTTGCCTCCTCCATTTCCAGGCACACGGCCGATATCAGCCATTGGGTGTCCACCTCCGATGGCACATTTTTTATCATAACTTTGGTCACTCTCTGTCCTAGATAACTCGGTATCATTACCAAGTCATCTGTGCGGAGAGAGAGTGTCGAAAATTGTTTAGCTAAATTTTCATCCAGAAACCTTACTTGCACCGTTCCAAATTTCCTTCCCCAGGTGACATGATTCTGATAAGGCCAAATTTTTCTAAGACAAACTTCAATTTTATCTGTGCTAACATTTTCTACACGTCTGGTTTTTGTGTTTACCAGTTTATAAATGATGCACTTTTTGTTTTTCATTTCTATAATATCTTTTGGTATGTTTATTCTGACATCATCTCCTTCTTTCGTAAGAAGGGATTTTGTGTCTTTTATTTGTTTTTGTGTGAATGTCACTATTGTTCTTTTTTCCTTTAGAGCATTTGCGAAATTTGTTTTTGTTGTGCTGGCGGACATGTTCTTCTGGATATTTTTGTTTATGTTGGTGTATGTACTGCCTGGTTCAAAGGTGGTGGTAGTGGCAGCAGAGTTTGTTGAACAGGTGATGGTGTCATTGCGGACGGCCGATAACTTTACTTCCTTGTTGTTGCTGTTGTTGTTGTTGTTGTCGTTGTTGTTGTTGTTGTTGTTGTTGTTGTCGTTGTCGTTGGTGGTGGTGATGATGGCGTCAGCAGCAATGGTGCTTACGTCAGAGACATTTGTGACGGTTTTTACGCATGGTTTTGTAACCTTGGTTACAGTTTTGTTTTTGTTGTTGGTGTTGGTGGTGGTGGTGGTGGTGGTGGTGGTGAGAGGGCTGTTAGTAGCTGTACTCACAGTCTTTGTGACGTTTACAGCAACTGCGTTCCTGTCACTGCATGAGCACGCGCTATTCTGTTCTTTTTTCTCTTCTGGCATCTGAAGCCTCGGGAAATGCTTGTCAAAAGAACAAGACAAGCGTTCCAAAATTATGTTTCTCGACATTTTTCAAATGTCAAGAAGGAAATTTTTGTATTTTGCTAGGGCCGAAACTGCCCCTGGGGGGTCAATTCCTGCCCTTGAAAATACACACAAATGAAGCCTAGGTGCTTCGCAACAAAATTATTTAAAAATTCCAACAAAATGTGGACAGTAAATGGTCAAATAAACGTTTACCTTCGCAGCCGATGTGACAGCACGTCCGTGAGAAGAGATAGATAGATAGATAGATAGATAGATAGATAGATAGATAGATAGATAGATAGATAGATAGATAGATAGATAGATAGCAGTGACCTTTGTATGTACGTATGCATGGATATATGGATATATATTTTTATCATGTTGAACTGTCAATCTCTACAAATGTTTTTCTCTCTCAGCTATCTTTTTTTACCTCTTAATCCTTTCTGTCGAAGAGCATAGCTCGAAACGTAAAAGACTTTTCCATTCTTCTTGTGCGTTAAACACCTGCTTCTTGTTCCTACACCTGTCTTTGTCTTGATTTTTATATATTTCAACTATACATATCTATATCTATCCACCTACATCTATCATTTATCTATCTATCTATCTATCTATCTATCTATCTATCTCTTCTTCCCTCTCTCTTCCCCCTCTCTCTCCCTCCCTATCTCTCCCTCCCTATCTCTCCCCCATCTCCCCTCTCCCCCTCTCCCCTCTCCCCCTCTCCCCCTCTCCCTGAGAAACAGTAGAAGTAATTACCCGATCAACGACGGGTATTACTGCTAGTGTATATATATATATATAATATATGTATATATATTTGTGTGTGTGTTTGTCCTCCCACCATTGCTTGACAACCGATACTGGTGTGTTTACGTCCCCGTAACCTACCGGTTCGCCAAAATAAAACCGATAGAATAAGTACTAGGCTTACAAAGAATAAGTGCTGGGGTCGATTTCTTCGACTAAAACCCTTTAAGGCCGTGCTCCAGCATGGCCAGAGTCAAATGACTGAAAGAAGTAAAAGAATGCATACATACATACATACATACATACATACATGTCTGTGTGCACATGTTCGTTTATATTTTTAATAAACTGCAAAAAAAAAGTGCTTCAGTCGGTTACATTTCCATCGTCTCCACCATCACATTTCATTTATTTATTCATTTATTTATTTATTTTCAATCCCTGCCGTTTAATCGAACAGCTATTAAATTTGCCTCGTTTCCTTTCAAATGAATGATAAACTGAATGTTATTCAAATATAGTCTTCTATAGTGCCTAGGGAGAGCATTATCAAATCTTGTTGAGCTTTAATCCTTTAACTTTGAAATTTATCACTGTAGATTTCTACAAAAAGATAAGCATCTTTTACTTGCTTCCAACATGAGTGACATGACAAAGCTATCCGTCATTAATACGAAGCATTATTTGTAGAGAAATTTCCTAGATATTTCATGATATCGATTCTAGTCCCCCATTTGATTTGGATTCATCGATAAATCAAGTCCAGTTTATGAATATTATTTGTTGGCAGTTCTTTGAGGTAAAAACCTAACCAATTCCAGTCAGTTTCTTGAAACAGGTTTATCTTGATCAAGGTCATAACTTTATCGATCTGTTTATAACCAGATGTACATTTTTAGAGTGAGGCCTATATTGGAGCGTTTAAATAGTGTAGATAGTAACACTATCCTATTTAGCTTGAGTTTTTGTTTTTTTTTGGGGTGTGATTCAAAAACTAAGAGCTAGCCGTTGTATTCTTTTATTCAATTGTACTCAGTTTTCCGTCTCATAAATAACATAGAACTTACTGGCGATAGAAACACTCTGTTCTGTTGTTGACGTAATGTCATTTTATAGATCGTTAGACGAGACCAGTCTAAATAGCATGCGTGTAATACATATATAGTAATATGTGTGTGTGTGTACGTATTGTAGACGTCACCATCCCTGAAAACGTTATATATATATACATACATATACATATATATATATATTTATTTATATATAGTCAATCCAAACAAGAACAGGAAAGAAAAAAACAACAACGCGAGGACGTGGTACAAGTACTGTGTTACTGGACGCTCAGGAAAGGAAAGAAAGGAAGAGGATTTCACGTTTCGAGCGGAGCTCTTCATCAGAAATATAGAGAAAGTCCAAAGACAGAGAAAGAAAATCGCCAACGATACACACGTGGTCACATGTATATATATATATATATATATATATATATATATATATATATATATATATATATATATATATATATATATATATATATATATATATTTATTTATTTATTTATTTATTTATTTATAAGCATCTACAAGTAAAACCTGTTGTATATATATATATATATATATATATATATAAAAGTGAATTTGGTTGATGGAAACAACGCAGAAGCTCGTTGAGTGTGTGTGTATATATATATATATATATATATATATATATATGCGTGATGCGTGTGTGTGTGTGTGTGTGTGTGTGTGTGTGTGTGTGTGTGTGTGTGTGTGTGTGTGTGTGTGTGTGTGTGTGTGTGTGTGCGCGCGTATATCTTTACGTTGGCGTTTGTTCCCCTGCTCACCACCTCACAACCGTTGTTGGTTTGTTTACGTCCCCGTAACTTATCGGTACGGCAAAAAGAAACCCCAGTAGAATAAATCCTAGACTTAAAAACATGCACTGGGATCGATTTGTTCGACTAAAATCATTAAAGGCGCAATTATTTTGTAAATAAACAATCCTTGATATTAATTAGAATAAGGCGGTAAATAAGCTGAGGGTTTAGAGCGTCGGATTGCTCCGATCCACTCTGCGCTCTAAGTTCAAATTCCACCGAAGTCAATTTAGTATTCATTCTTTCGGGGTCGATTAATAGAGTACCAGCCCACCACTGATGTCGATTTTTCTTTTTCTAATCGAGTAGGCCTATGGTCGAAGCCATTCCAACCGTGACCGACGCGCTATTTTCAGCAATGTCTAGACTTACGTTGTCTAATGTGTTTTTTAATTACTCAACCCAAAAGGTATTTTGTTGCCAGGATGTTTTTATCTGATTTGAGGGTTTCTTTGATATACTAAATGAAAAATGGAATCCATCTCTTATCATCATATCTAGAATGCAAGATACCCAAACCTCACATTTTTCTGAAAAATGCTTTGTTTACCCATGAAAGTGTGTACGAAATTATGTGTAGTACAGCTGATCCAGGGGAAAATAGTGCCTGATCAAAGAATGGCCACAGAAAACATTAGTTCAAAGGCCTTTTAATGTGGTCGAAAAGCCTTTCGTTCAACTGGGGAAAATCATTCAACTTCCACTCCATATCAAACTTGGTATCATGAAAGAGTTAAAGCTGTGGATAAAGACAGATCATGCTTTCACTATATCTGCAGCACTTTGAAAAGATAAAAGCCGGAGTATTTGATAGGCCTCAAATCAGAAATTTGATGACAGATGGGAATTTTGTAATTTCATTAAATTTCATTGAAACAGTAGCATGGAATTCATTTGTAATAGTTGTAAATGACTTTCTGGTCAACAAGAAAACAACCAACAATGCCGAAATAGTCGACAACATGCTGGAGAACTTTCAAAAGTTGGGAACAAATATGATCATAAAGGTGCACTATCTCCACAGTCACCTTGATAAATTCCCTGAAAACCTCGGTGACATAAGTAACGAGCGAGAAGAACGCTTCCAACCACGACATCAAATTAATGGAACAAAGATATAAAGGCAGATAGGACTTGCATATGACAGTGGACTATTGTTGGAACTTGGCTAGTGATATTCCTGAGGTTCAGCTCGCAAGAAAATCATTCAAACACGAATTCATGGAAAATTAGGTATAAACAATGATATAATTTGTATGTAAAAATTTTAAGATTTCTACCAGATTTTCCGTCGAACTTCAAGAAAGCATTTTGGTTTTCAAAAAAGGAAAAACAATTTCTAATGTTTGTATGTTATACCTTGTTCATCATAAGCTTCTTATTGAAGAAAAACAACGGTCTATGGATCCAGTATCTTAATATCTTAATGTGATGGTAATAAATGGATGTAATTTTCGGATTCCGTGTGTCAAAAACCCTTAGTTCAGTCTAAATGTTTTGACAACAGAATAAAAACGCCTTTTCTTTTCATATTTTATACGGGCGATTTGGCTGGTGTTTCTTCACATGTTAAGCAGTGACAACATTATTGGCATTATAATTTATCAATAAAGTAACAACAGCAACGTAATTTGGTTCTTGTTTTTAACATGTCATGCAACAACATAGAGGCTTTCTGGTTGAACCTCTACCATTATATTTTATCAAGGAAATAATAACAGCAATGTCATTACCGTTTAGCTGGTGACGTATCCTTTCAAAGTTGATTATTAACGATGGCATTTTGTACATTGATATTTCCGAAAATACCAATGACATTTTGTACATTGATATTTCAGACATTTACAGACCGAATATTTCAAGTCCACACCTTAACTCACACCCACGCAACCATATACCCACAGTTTTTATTAATTACCATAATAATAAAACGTTGAATAATTACTTTGAAAGCATGCATTTGTTCTCTTGTTCCTCGACATGTTGTAGCAACAGTAGAAATATTGTTATTATTAGCAGCACCAGAAGCAATTGCAGCAGCATCATGAGCAATTACAGCAGCAGTAGCAACAGTAGCAAGAGTGGCGGTGACAGCAGCAGCAGCAGAAGCAGCGACAGCAGCAGCAGATGCAACAGCACCAGTGGTGGTTGCAGCAACATAGCAAGAATTACTTATACTGTTGTTGTTTAGCACCAGGTTAGTCCTGGTCGAAGCGAATCTATGAACAAAGGCATTGCAACTATGACCTACCTGTCTTTTTAGGGGTTGGATACCTCGGATTATATCAATAAATGTTGGTTGGTTGCTAAGTTTTACAAGTCAGCAGACCATAAAGGAGAAGGGTTCTCCTGTGACGAACACAACAGCGATTAGCATATTTGAGTGTGGATCTGCTGGGATGTGACTGTGTGAAGAGGTACAGGCGTGGCTATGTGGTGAGAAGTTTGCTTCCTAACCACATGGTTCCGGGTTCAGTTCCGCTCCATGACATTTTAGACAAATGTCTTCGTCTGTAGTCTCAAGCTAACTAAAGTCTTGCGAATGGAGTTGGTACATGAAAACTGAAAGAAGCTTGTATCTATTTATATATAAATGTGTGTGTATGTGTGTGTGTGTGTGTGTATTGGGTCCTACCATAAGTAATGCGGTTTTTTCAATTGCATGAACTAAATGTCGGGGGTGGGGACGGGATAAACTACCTGCATAAATTACTATAAAAGCAGTTAGTAATTTTACCTTGTCTTTATTCGTAGTGCAAGTTTTGAAGAGTGCAGTTCGATTTCAACAGTTATGTTTTCAAAGCTGTAATGAAAGTGACAAAGGAGCATATTCAGCATATTTTGCTTTATGAGTTCAATACAGGCAACAACGCAACAAAAGGTGCGAGGAGTATAAGTGCAGTATATGGGGATCGGACAATAAACGTAAGCCAGTGTCAACGGTGGTACCAGAAATTCCGAGCCGGAAACTACAGCTTAGAAGATGAGCTTCATCCTGGAAGATCTGTAGAGCTTGACGAGGACGTCCTGCAAACCCTGGTGAAACATAATCCCATAGTAACTATTGAGGAACTAGCAGAGAAGCTTCGATTTGGTCATTCAACCAGTCATCGACACCTGCGTGCCATCGGAAAAGTCAGCAAATTGGATCAATGGGTTCATCACAAACTTTCCAAGTCTAATCGCACACAGAGAGTGAATGTGTGCTCTTCTTTGCTGTCACGTCTCACGAATGAACCTTTTTTTTTTTTTTGGACCGAACAGTGACTGGTAATGAAAAAGGGGTTCTCTATAAAAATGTCAAGTGTCGAAGACAGTGGGTAGGGAAAAGAGAAACACCGGTACCCCAGGTTAAAGAAGGTCTTCACCCACGTAAGGTGTCGTTATCTGTTTGGTGGGATATGAAAGGTATAGTCCATTTTGAACCTTTAAATCCAAATCAAACGATAACAAAGGAGATCTACTACAAGCAGCTTGAGAGGTCTCAGTCAGCGCTAGAAAAAACCGACCATTTTTGGTTTCAAGACGAAAGGTGTTCTTCCATCAGGATAATGTTCGGTTACATACAGCGAGGTTGACATTCCAGAGGCTGGAGTAGGCTGGACATTGCCCCATCTGATTATCATTTGTTCCGCAGTCTTCAAAATCATTTGGACGGAAAAAAAATGAATCCTGTAGACGAGGTCAGAACAGTACTGGAGGAGTATTTTTCGTCACAGACAAGTGAATTATGGAAGAGAGAGACCTTGCAAGTCTACCGGATAGATGGAAGGAAGAGCATTGTAGAAAATTAAGGAGAGTATATTTTAGATTAAAAAAGAACTTTTTTATCTTAATTTTGAAAAACAAAAGCAGCATAAAAAACCCCGCGTTATTAATGGGATGACCCTATATATATATATATATATATATATATATATATATATATATATATATATATATATGTAGGGTCATCCCATTAATAATGCGGGGTATTTTATGCTGCTTTTGTTTTTCAAAATTAAGATTAAAAAAGTTCTTTTTTAATCAAAAATATACTCTCCTTCATTTTCTACAATGAACTTCCATCTGTCTGCTAGAAGATGATAGTTTTTCGAACGCAGAGTTGCCGCTGGACAAGCAGAAATACTGGGTAAAAATATTTGTTGAAATATTTGGCGAAAATATTTGTCAACAAATATTTGGCGAAAATATTTGTCAACAAACCAGCCATGGGACTCAAACCCATCGCCCTCAAAGACTCCGGTTGATTACTTTACCATATACATAGTAAAGTAAATGGATTTATCGTATATTTAATTTCATTTTTCGTCATTAAACTATGAAATTTATTCGAACAGCAATTGTTTGAACGAATATAAAAGTAAATACTAAAATAATAACCTACAATATCTGGAAAATCAGACTGACGCTTCACGAACGATTTAGTACGAAAACTAAACGAAGTGAACAAGAACACGATTTTATTTCAGTAAAAACTCCAAAGTAGACACATGATATAGGAACATTAAATCTAGCAGTATGTCACACCATCTATTTTACAGAATTAGTTGATGATAATGCACTTAACATTTTAAATGTCGCTTAGATGAACATCAAAAAGTTGGGTTTTTTTTCAATTCCACGTAAGATTTGTACTGAAGGACTGAATGAACAAGTAATGTTTATCTAAAAGAAAAAAATGCATAAAAAACCCTTAAATGAAACAGTATCATGATATAAACAAAGACTGACCAGTTATCCTGTCAAATTTGGGCGACGGTAATAAAAAAAAAGCTGGTTTTAAAACTCGATCTATTGATCTAAAAACATTTTATATCTTTTATTTTTGACAACTTGAAGGATTATATTACAAGAATTAAACGTACAAAAAGCAACAATAAAACGGCAACACTGAGGAATCTACTTACATTGGAATGTCATTTGAAGAATATAAATCTGCATTTATGGCAACGTATAAGCATAGGCTGAAAGAACTAATGATATAATCGATATAAGCTGGTCAAGATTCTGGATATCTTGAACAAAATGTTTTAGTTAATATAGAACTATGAAGTAAAGGGATTTTCAACCAATGTATAAGTACAAATATCATTATCAGTTCTCTGAGTATACATCATACATACCGATATATGTTACAGCAACACAGTAATCTGAATCACGTCTCTCGAGCTACGAAAAACAGCTGCCGATATTTTCTTCAAATAATAACCTACGACCTTCAAACGGAAGAGTTACATTAGATAATGTAGTACATGACATATGCAATGCCAGTGAGAAACACGAGGAACATCGTGAAATCCTAGGTCTGCTCGTGCAAGGCTGACTTAGGGGTAAACAACAGTATAACTGAAATGTCAATTATACGAGGTGGTGCTGATAGGTTTGTTAAAAGAAAACAGGAAGATCGTTTAATTATAATTCTATTCAGCATATCCCCCTCTTAGATTCATGCACTTATTGCAGCAGTCCTTCAGTTTTTCTAAGCCCTATAAAAGCTCTCCCTCGTAGTTTATGGATTTTGAAAATTAAAATACATATGGAAGGAAATATGAAATGATATGGCGGTGAGCTGGCAGAAACGCTAGCACGCCGGGCGAAATGCTTAGTGTTATTTCGTCTGCCGCTACGTTCTGAATTCAAATTCCTTCGAGGTCGATTTTGCCTTTCATCCTTTCGGGGTCGATTAAATAAGTACCAGTTACGCACTGGAGTCGATATAATCGACTTAATCCGTTTGTCTGTCCTTGTTTGTCCCCTCTTTGTGTAGCCCCGTATGGGCAGTAAAGAAATAAGGAAATATGAAATGTATTAATTGCTAGACACTCAGATAAATATTTGTAGTGGGAACTTATGAGGTACAAATTGGCTTAATGATTCACACGCCAGTATTAAAATATTACTGAAATCCTAAACGTCGTTCAAAAATAGTTTCAGTTTATTATTACAGTGGGGGTTTTGCTATGTGAACGCGCCTGACCTAGTGGTTATGTTGTTGCACTCACGATCGCAAGTTCGTGGTTTCGATTCGCGGACCCGGCGATGCTTGTGCTCTTGAGCGAAACGCTTCATTTAACATTACTCCAGTTCACCCAGCTATTAATATGTAACCCCGAGACGTACTACGACTGCCCTCAGGAGAATGTTGTGATCTCAGTTACTTACACGGCATTGAAGCCCGGCAACCAGCCCCTTTGAGCCCTAGGGATTTGACAGTGTAATTTCTTGTTGTTGAAGATGATGATGATGATGATGATGATGATGGCGACGACGACGACGATGGCAATGGTGATGATGATGATGATGATAATTTTGCTATGACACACTGCCGTCTTTAAAAAAGAACCGATATATTTTGCAAACCCAGATACACCATGGAAAAAGATGAGTTGGTCATGACTGGAACACCTTTGATTATATACGCTTGTTGATGATGCGACATTAAACTTAGTAACAAACTATATCTATAGGGAAAAAACGTTACATAAAAAGATTAATTTAACGAATATTTGAATACAAATAACCGGAGAGAAACTAACAACTCAAATAATTTTGTTCACTGGAGCAAATACAGATGCTATGTATTAACGCCAACTCTTTAAAAAATACGAATGAATCATCCAATGGTTTTGGAAAATACTATTTAGAACAAACTCACATATAATCCTACACTTGTGCTTTGATCTTCCTTGATATAATTTCGTTGAAACCCCCGATAAATTATTTATTGCTTATCTCTGTCACAAATGGAGAACATTGTAGAGATTCTTGAATTCTCTAAAACTGACGGAACATGCATGTCACTATGAGCGAGATTTTTACACATAGCGCGCGCACGCACACACACACACACACACACAGACGCACACACACACACACTCTTTCTCTCCCTCTCTCTCACTGACACATACAGACCCCCCACGCCTACACCTACCCCCCCACACACACACACATACGTGTCTTCAATAATTCCTTTGAATTTTAGCATAAGATCGGCAATTTTGAGGAAGGGGGGGAGCAAGTCCATAACATCAACCCTAGTCCTCGACTGGTGCTCATTTCAGCAACTCCCAAAAAAGGGTGACAAGTAAAGTCGACCTCGGCAGAATTTGAGCTTAGAATGAAAAGACCCAGAAGAAATGCGGTTAAGCTTTTCGTTTGATGCGCTAACGGTTCTGCTAACTCGCCGCCGCTTTATGTGTATTCAAAAACTAAAAAAACTTGTTTGAGGGATACAGTCTGTGACAAAATTTGTGTAAATTAACTTTTCTGCTTTTAGTAGACCCAAATCAACACCATAATGGGATAGTCTTTACTCCAGGCAACAATTTTCGAACCAGTTAAATAATGAAAATGACTACCTATTAGCAACTTTAAATGGGAAGATTTTACTGTCTGTATTTCAACGTAAATACTGAATATAACTGACAGAAAATGTTAGTGCAGTCGGGTGATTTGCTGCAATTTAAAGGTGAGTAAAGCTGTTGTATTCGATATATTTTGCTTTCCTCATTCGTCGCAATTCTAATTTCGAAAAGATGTTTCAACGTGTAAACTTTTAATCACGGAATCAGCTATAATTTTACTACAAACACGCGCGTGTGCACGCACATGCACACACACGCACGCACACACTCTCACACACACACACACACACACACATTCCATTTACGTGTATATATATGTGTGTATGTATAAACTTATATGTATATATATGCATGTATGTATGTATGTATGTGTGTGTGATGTGTGTATATGTGTGTGCGTATGTGTGTGAGTATGCGTGTGTATGTGTGTGTGTGTGTGTGTGTGTGTGTGTGTGTGTGTGTGTGTGTGTGTGTGCTATCTATTTGTCTGTATACATAGTTGATAGCAATCATCTAAGTCATCCGACGCATCAGGATTGATAATTACATAGCCGAGTGTGCACAAAGTATCTACTAACCATTATCATTAAATCGAGATACCATTTCCACAATAACTTTATCCAAACTGAAATAATAGGTTGATATGCAATAGCAAGCTGCAAAGCATAATAAATCACACTGGATGAGGCCTTCAATAGTTTTTATATTCTGCAACGGATGCGGAAGGCAAAATTTATTTGTTACGAGAGCTTCGTTCACCTATAAATTTCTGCAGATCATCAACTAACTGCACTAAGTTTTGTTTTTATCAGTTTTTCTCAGCAGTATTGCTTTAAAAATATCTAAGAACCGATACAATGCAAACGGCAATATTCCCATATTAAGTTGCTCATGAAAAAAATCTTCATTGCTTAATTAGTTCGAAAACTGTTGCACTGAATAAAGATTAGAGAAAACTGCCTTACTCTTATACATAATCAAAGGTTACTATTATGTATGACACAATTGTAATCCGGGATTAAAGAAATCCAGTTTCCCAGCTAAATATGCTAATTATATTTATTTTTAAAAAAGGGTTTCGTTATTGTAAACTGATTTGAGGAGAAAGAAATGTACTACAAATTGACATGAAGAAGAGCAAAAATTGCGTATTTGCATAATAAATTATTAACGGTTAAATAAATTAAAGGGTTGTATACTGAACGAAGTATACAAAAATCCTCAATTAATTAAAATTTCCGTCTTAGTTGCAGATTGAAAACAAAACCTAGCAGTAATTATTGGCGACTTTTAAAGACAAAGGGAGATAATTTAAAGAATTTTAGAATTGATTTCACTAGGCTTAAGAAAGAAATTTTGATTTTTGTAGATGAAAGGACAGCGTATGGACAAATTCAAGTGTTACTAGACTTCAACAACATAGTAGAATCTATTGAAGACTGCATTGATACGTTGAAAATAGCATTGATTAATGGGATTACTGCATTGAATGTCTCAACTGAGTATAATTTTAGCAGGGAACTTCAATGGAGGACGTAATCAAACAAGAAATAAAGAACGTAACGGGAAAAGTTAGTTCAGAAAATAGAGGCATTAAATAGTTTGATCATCCACAGAGCTGACACAAGAAGTCAGTCAAGTGGTTTCTGTAAATGTATAAGAAGAAACGTCAATCATAGATTCCATTAAAATCGTAGAATTAACAGCAGAAAATGGCATAAGAAAAGGCGAATCGAAAATAACTACCGCATTAGATAGATTATTGTCTTAAGAAATGTTAGGGAATAATATAAACAGAAAAAAAAAGAATTCTAACATCGAAAAGACATTTCAACATCTCTGACCATGAAGCAAGCTTTTAGTGGGAGAATTAGCAACACTTCTTCCGCATATACACACATACATGCTTGTGTGTGTGTGTGTGTGTGTGTGTGTGTGTGTGTGTGTGTGTGTGTCTGTGTGTGTGTGTGTGTGCGTGTGTGCTCATATATATATATATATATATATACATACATGTGTATATCATATATATATATATATATACATACATGTGTATATCATATATATATATATATATATATATATATATACACATATATATATATATATATATATATATATGTGTGTGTGTGTGTGTGTGTGTGTGTGTGTGTGTATTAAATAATATATAGTATATATATATATATATATATATATATATATATATATATATATATGGGTACAAGACGTCACCAACAGTTCAAACAATATGAAATACGTAAACAAACGAGTTAAGATGGAGAACACGACAAGTAAACACAAAGAAAGGATCCTTCATCAGTTGTCAGCTGTCTATCTACTCCTCAAAGACAGTTGCTCCCATAAATTCTAAAATAAGATTTGGGATTTATGGATAGTCAGAGTTGGGAACAAAAACATGACAGTGGAGACATACAAGGACAGAGAACGAAAACAAACATGGAGGGTCGTTAGACAAGAATTTCGCTTTTGTACTTGGTTTGCATAATTCTTTATGTGAATTCGTGTGTTGGAGCATATTTTATTGTGTCTGGGGAGAGTCATCCTGTTTTAATGCCTTATCAATTCATTCACTTATCAGTTCGATTTCCACCCATTTACTTATTTATGTTTTTCTAAAATTTCCGTTGCTTCTTTCAATCTCTTCAATAGTTGTTGACTCTATCCGTTATCGGAGCTGTGTTCTTTTTGCTTGTTTGTTTGTACGCATGTGTGTACATCAATGTGCACATGTATATACATATGTATGCATGTATGTATGTATGTACGTACGTACGTACGTACGTACGTACGTATTTATGTATGTATCTATGTATGTATGTATGTTTGTTTGCATGTATGTAAGTATGTGTGTATGCATGCATGTATGTGTGTGTGTACGCATATATATATATGCAAGCATGTGTGTTCATTTTCGCGCGCGTATGTATATATATATATACACACACACAGAGGGTGTGATGAGTAAATAATCGTCATTTTATATTTTTAAATTCGTGCATGCGTATTGTTTGTTTTTGATTTTGTCAAGTACACAGTATAGTAGGGTCAGTTGAATACCGTCTGTGAGAAAAACAGCACCATAACGCAATTCACTCTGCCAGAAATTTGGAAACGACATGCTGTACTGCTTGGCATTCGTGCCAGAAGCTCCAATACGAACATTTCAGAGTGTTTGGGTGTCAATTTGAGGACAGTGCAGAGGATTCGGAAAGAGGTGGATGAGTCTAATGGTGATTACGAAAGTACGACAGCTCGGAAAACTCAATCTGATCGTTCTGATAAGAAAAGAACGCCTGGATTTGTTGGTGAGATCCTGGCCATGATTGACAACGATCCACCCAAGTCAACCGGGTCCATTACCAGAGACATATTTTACGCCGCAGCGAAGACATGTTACGATACAGGTAGAGATAGAGAAATTTGAAAAGAAAATACGAAATCGGTTATTTCTCCCAAAACAATGTTTCTGTATTCAAAATTTGATAACATTTTTCTAACATAACGATTTAAATATATACTTTAACCATATAACACAAGCCTTCTGTAGTATTTTCACTCTTGTTATATATATATATATATATATATATATATATATATATATATATATATATATATATATATATATATATATATATATATATATATATATATACACTCCTGAAGGCATACAGAGGAAAATTATGTGTTGATTAACATAAAAACAAATTGTAACCAAACATAATGCTATGTTCGAAACAAAGTTTTTGTTTTCTTTTTGTCTTTTTGTTCTGAAAGGAAGAAAATTTGAAACGTCTGCTATTTCTATAAAATTTCTGACTTGAGGGAAATATTTTGAAGAACGTTAATTAAAAATAAAAGACAAATCTGAAACACACAGACACACAGACACATATACCCAGACACATACACACACATAGGCATGGACGTTCAAAGACATACACATGCATAGAATTATTTGATTCAATTTGAGATCAGAGCCCATGGTTTTGAAGGATGGTGGGAATCCATAAAAATATTCACCATTATTAAAGGAGAAATGTGAGCATGGCTAAAAGGAGTGTTCTCATATGTGAATAGGTCGCCATTCCTGCTTTCGTTGCTACTTCAAAGCGCCAATCTAAAGACTGTGACAACCCGAAGAGTAGTTTAATAGTTCCGTTACTGTATAGAATGAGATTACACAAAATCATAGCAAGGCTCCTCTTTTGAGTTTCATTAAAACAGCGGTTGAACTACACTAATTATTATAAGTAGAATCACAAAAACAGATAGCGCGAAACTAAAGGAAAAATTCTATGAAATCCCTTTCAGTATATTCAGGGCTTATGAAGACAATTTTTATAACACGACGATAAAATAAATTACGAAACAGCGGAGACATCAAAATTATTCAATGCAGTGACACAGTTAAAATCAGTTGAGTGCAAATGTGCAGTTAAAATTGATTTTAAAAAACTGCACTTTTAACAATGGTGCAATGTGACTACAGCTGAAGATTATGCAAATGAACATATGCAGCTAAAAATGATCTGGTGTGCTTGTGCAGTTAAAATGCTCAAACGCAACTGTGTAGCTAAAATGCTCAAATGCAGCTTGTAGCTAAAATTGACTCATTATAATACTGTATTTAAATTTTCTGAAGAATATGCTTAAGCACAGTCAATAACGACAGCTAATGAAACACTAATGACAGGACCAATAACGCGTAGGACAAAATACTTTACGGCATTTCTTCTAACTCCTTACATTTTGAGTTCAGATTCAGATGAGATCAACATCTCTTTTCATCCTATCGGGGTTGATAAAGCAAGTACTATCTGAGTAAGGTGGTGATCAATATAATCGAGTGATTTCCTCATCGTAAAATTACTGTCCTTGTATCAAAATTTGGAACAATTTCTTTCTATGAGCGAGAAGAAAAAAGATTTTTTTTTAATAAAATGCATTTTTTAAATGTGAAATGTAATATTTAGTGAAGTGCTTAGTGCATTCTCACCAAACAATTCATGATGTACAAATAAAATGCCAAGAAACAGTGTTCATTAGACATTAATCAAAATACGCTACGAAATTGAGATGTTTAAACAACTATTGAGATAACTTATACATGGCTATAACTTATAGATTATTATACATGACTATAATAATATGAAACATAAAGGAACGATTTGGCACTCTCAAACAAAATATTTATTTCAAGTATTGACTATAAGACATGAAAGTCGCTTTCTATAATGAGAACCTTCTTTTGCCAGAGAGAAAATATGATAGATTTCTTTTTTATTAAGCTGTATGCTTAAGGTCACCAATTGATTTTGACGACAGCTTGTTAGTTGTCTGTAAGGTTTGAATCTTACCCATCTATGAATCTAGTCTTCAATACTTACTTTCAAATCTAAACTTGGTTACAGAATGCTTAGTCATGCTGACAAATATATTTGAAATACAAAAATATCAAGATTGATTTGGTTGGCTATTAATGGTTGACTACGGCTGTCGACTGCAAAAGATGAAATATGAAATAAGCAGACGATCCAATCAAATATGATGATTCTTTTACTTATTTTTAACGTAAACACAAAGATCTATAATAAATAAGGCTAAAGAAATGAGACTGTGTCTTGCAAATAACTATGAATGATTGACGTGCAGAGATGTTGCTTCAACCGGATATCAGAACCAATACGTGGACATATCTCAACAGGAGCGTGTCTCTTTTTATGGCGTCCAACAAGGATGTTCATCGTTGTTGAAGTTATGATGAATTTCTTACGTAGATTCAAGATAAATATCTATAACGAAAGAGAGAGAGAGAGAGAGAGGAGGGAGAAAGAAAGAGAGAAAGATTGATAGAGAGAATGTTATAATGTCCATGTCATTCTCGTTAAAATATTTGCTTAGTTATCAAAACTGGATTCCATGATTTACTTTCTACTATATGATATCCACAATGGCTGACTATATAATTGTCATTATTTAACATAATTTAAGGCGGTGAGCTGGCAGAATCGTTAGCACCCACAACAAAATGCTTAGCGGCATTTCGCCCGTCGTTACGTTCTAGGCTCAAATTCCGCCCAGGTCGACTTTGCTTTTCATCCTTTAGAGGTCGATAAATTAAGTATCAGTGAAACACTGGGATCGATGTAATCGATTAGTCCCTTCCTCCAAAATTACAGGCTTTGTGCCATTAGTAGAATGGATTACTCAGCATAATTTAACATTTACTTGTGAATAAATCGCACCCATAATTTAGTGTTAAGTCTTGGTACAATCTTTTCCTTTCATAGTTTTAGCTTTATTCTGTGCATAAATCGCATTCCAGTTTCTTTAAAGTTAAAACTCAAGTATAAAATTGTGTGACTTACACTCGAATAAACAAGGTAACTTATTTTATATATCCTACCAACACTCCTTTTCAAAATCGGATCGCCTTTAATGTGATCATAAATCTCTGATCTCATTTTCTATTTATCCTTTTTCATAAATCTCTGATCTCATTTTCATATTTATCTCATACACTACCACAGTAAAACAAACGCAATCAATTGCTTTATTTTCTGCCATCATGGGACAGCTTTCAGTATCATAGAAATTCTAATGTTTTTCCCATGGGTATTAGCGGAATAAGTGAAAAAGCAACGATTAGAAATCAATTTGCCAAATCTCAATGCCTACTCGATGACAACGACTACAACGCAAAGGTATCTGGAGAGAAAATATTTAGAAACTGCTGCGCGGTTAAGAAGGTCACTTTGTAACCACGTGTTTCGGGTTCACTCCTACTGCTCGATACCTTGAGTAAGAGTGTCTTCTTCTATAGCCCCGGACCGACCAATGCCTTATAAATGAATTTGGTAGACAGGAATTGTCTATATATGCATGCATTAATGTTTGTATGTGTGTCATTGTGTCTCTGCTTGTGCCTTCACCCAACTGCTTAACAACTGGTGTTGTTTGTTGTTTGTTTATGTCCACGTAACTTAACATTTCGCCAGCGTGACCGACAGAAAAGTACCAGATCTTAAATGAAATAAGTACTGGGGGTCGATTCCGTGGGCTAAACCATTCAAGGCAATGCACCACCGTGGTTCGTCACTCCAATGAATGAAACAAGTAAAAGATAAAAAGATCCCAAATAATATTTCTTTTTTATTTGGTCAACGATATAAAATAGAAATGAAATGTCGGTAAACGTAGTTTGCAGCTTGATTTAACTTCCTGACTGTAAATATTTCACTTCAGTCACATGACAAATGCCTCCCACAACATCATTTGTTAATGTCGCATTCATTCATTTTCTCTTTCCTTTACTAATCCGTATTTCTTTTATATATATTTCGAAAAACATCGAACTGTTTAAAAATAAAATAATTGTGTTTGTGTAGGCGACATTGGATGCTTTTAGAATTGGTCCGGCTCCAACAATGGCAGTACATTTCTTTCAAAATATCACTGAGTTCCGAAATAAGTCAGCGAATTGGCAGAATCCCGAGACTGCCTCGTCGTATTTCTTTTAGTTATCTGTGCTCTGAGTTCAACTCCCACCTAGATTAACTTTACTTTTCATCCCTTCGTGGTCAGTGCTGAAGGTATCTCTCTCGAAATCGACCTATATTAAAGGGACTAAGAAAGAAGTGTTCACATCACAACTAGCCCTACAAATCCTTTCACTCCCAGACTGGCTATGAAAGAAAAATTTACAAAGAAGGAAGGTTTGTTTTGTTATTTTCGAAAATATAAACTAATTTTGATTGTAGTCGTTACCCTAGAATAGTAAAAATTTGTCGAGACAATCTACAAACAGCTAATAGCAAATATACGCCATGTCATATTTCTGAAATGTATTTTACAAAAGAACTTACTGATTTGGGACACAATTTCCTAAACCTAATTTCTACATTACACAACTGCTTTGCTTCGATAAATATTTCCAGGGATTATATGATAAAACAGTAACTTCACACCTTAAAAATTATCCTTCATCATCAGCGAGTACTTGGTCATAATATTCATACTTACCACCAAATAAAGTTCTAATTATGCTTTATTTTGTTTTGTTCTCTATGAATGACGACAGCCCATCTCGTTTCTCTTTCAAATTCCATTCTACCAGAGAGTATATCTTTTTCAGTGACTTGCACAGACAATCTGAAACGTAAGTCAACAGGCTGTTTGAATTTCCCCTGCTGTCTTGATGAATAGAAAAAACAGACCATAAGC
The DNA here is from genome assembly GCF_046866305.1 of Octopus bimaculoides. NCBI lineage: Eukaryota > Metazoa > Mollusca > Cephalopoda > Octopoda > Octopodidae > Octopus > Octopus bimaculoides. The sequence goes on along the minus strand of NC_142931.1, from coordinate 16,653,385 downwards.
ATTTTTATGATTTTTTTTCTTCGCGTTTATATTCACTGCATTATAAACCTCACTCTAACCTGCTTATTTTATGTACAAATGATTAATCTGTGTAGGATTTTGTTGAAATTTGTGACGACAATCTGATTAAGAAGCTTCTAATACAAGAATTGTGACAAATTAGATTCTATATACTGTTACTTATATATAGCATTCATTTCAACTTAATAAACCATATACATGTATGAAAGCAATTAATCTTAGCCATTTATCACTCTTAAAATAAAATTCATTGATGATAAATAGATAACCAACAGATTTGACAGAAACAGAATTTGCTATCTATTTACGTTGTTTGATATATAGTATATCGTTTTAATTTCCTATCACTAAGCTAATCTTATAACATGTATGGTCAGTGTACATTCAATGACGTCTTAATTTCGACGGTTTCATTGTAACACATGAGAAGCCAGTCAAAGTTACAAAGTGATAAGATTCTTATGTTTGCGCGAATCCTTTCATATCATACTTATGTTAATGTGCATTCCAGTAATGTGAACGTGTCTGTCTTACGAGTAAATCTTCGTGGGAGATTTTTCGAATGCCTTATAGAACTTCGATATTTCATTGAATAATTGAATCTGTCGGATACAAGACATTCGTTTGTATATTTTCTTAGATATCCATTTATTGCATTAATGGTTATGCGTATGAATATTGTATAGTTAAAGCACAATAAATCGCTGTAAACATTACCTCATTAGCTTTAAAAGAGACACATCTGTTATGTTGTTGACTACTGAGATAGATCGAATATTTCCATATTTTCTATGTATAGTGCCATTGCTGGATCATGTCATTCATACAATACCTTCACACTCGTCATCGTGTATGTATGTAGATGAGGCCAGCGATATCAATATTCATTGTAGCAGTTCCATATCAATTTACTATTAGATACAAACGATTTATTATAGCCAAATATAATGCTATGTCCCGTGAGAACATTTCCACGATATATGAAGCTGTAAATATTACTGAAGTGCTGTTATAAGGTCAGCTAAAATGTGTTGAACGACAGGGATTTCAAGTAGTTATATCAACGAAATAATATTATTTGCTGCTTAAAACAGTTGTTTAATGGTAATGCATTAACGAAAGCAATGTTTTAAGACGATTAAGCAATATTTTTTATAGTTTTTTTTTGGTGTTTTTCTTTTTGCAGAGAATTAGATAGCATTAAAGAGCATTAGGCGATATTCTGTGATAGAATTTAAAACTCTCAGGAAACGTTAATTCGTTCATCTTGGCTGAAGTTATTATGAAATTGTTGTATTCGTGTGATGGACAATTTGAAATAAATGTCAACACAAAGGTCATCCTCATATCTAGAAAATAATAGAATGATCATCGATTATTTCAAAACAATACTTTAAAAGTAAACATGTAATATTTCAGTCCATTGTGCAAAGTATTCGGCAGGCAAGTTCCCCTATGTTTATAGTGATTATATATGAATATATACTTACCCCCCCCCCCCACACACACAGACACGCACACACATATATTTACATTAAGTAGATAACCATTTAAAAACTAGGAGAGGTCTAATTTAATGTAGAGAGGAGTAGAGTATAGATTTGTATTTATTCAGATGATGGTACTTACAAGGCTAGTCGTGTTTCTTTGGCGTTTAGAAATTATCAGTGTGGTACCCTGATGGTTTTTGATAGTAGGCTAGGTTTGTAGTTTCTGTTAACAAAATAAACACACGCATAGCATACACAACTGCATACACACATACGTACACATGTACATGTACAAATACACACAAATACACAGTCAGAAAAAGAAAATATAAAGGCATGGAGAAAAAATCGAAATCGTAGCCTTGAGCTACACACTATTCTTTAAGTCATGTAATTTTTGTCTTAAAGAAAAAGAGAGAGTAGTGAATGTCTTTTTAAGTTTTTAAACTGAATTCTTATTTTGCTATAATTTATCAATATTTTGGTCTTAGGTTTTCCTTGTTTTTATATTCTGTATTTTAAATTTGTTCTCTCACTTAGAATTTTTAAAAAATTCTTATTTCTATAATTTATTTTCTTGTCTTAGTCTGATGAGAAAATTTTTAGAAAACTCTCAATTTAGACATTACATTACGTAGAATAAAAAAAAAATTTTAATTTCCAGAAAATGCGAAAAAAAATGTCCTTTTTAATACTGAAATGAATCATTTCTCAATTTCTGGAATTAAGAAGAAATAGGGTTGAGGTGTGAGGTAACATGAGATATTCGAATTAAAAAAGAGAAAAAGGTGAAAGAAGTCATGCTTACCTTTAAAAAAATGTTAAATACTTTCCAAATAAATGGAAACAGATTTTTTTTCCTTAAATACAGAGATTGGGTTTATGCAAGAAGAATATGAAGGAAAAAGTGAAATCCAACTTAGATATAGCGACATCTAGTCATTAAACACCAGCTCAAATTTCACGGCGGAGATTTTCAAGCTATTAACTCCTTTAACTGGGGAATATGAAATAACAAACTGCAATAAATGATCTCACATTAGTGGTGAAGCAGGGGAAAAGGAAAGAAGAAAGAGAATGAGATGAGAGAGAAAGCTATACAAAGAATGAGAGAAGAGAAACAAGATAGGGAAGAGAAAGAAAGATAGAAAGAGGAAGTAAAACAAAAAGTAAAGTGAGAGAGGAGATAGATAAAGAGTGAAAGTAAAATAAAAAGTAAATTGAGAGAAGAGATAGAGAGGGAGAGAAGGAAAAACGAGAGACGTGCGAGAGAAGAAAGAAAAACAGAAAGAAAGAAGCAGTTAAGCAAGAAATGGAGAGAGGAAATAGATAAAGAAACGAAAGAAGAAAGAATAAAAAGAAAGAAGGAAGGAAGAAAAACAAAATGACAAACATAATGAAAGATGAATTATAATTTAGCAGTGAGATGTTGCAAAGGAATATTCGCTGGTGAAATTTCATTATAATGTGAGTTGCCAAATTTTAAGTGAGTTTCAGAGCAAACTTAATGAGAAATTACAGGTTCTTCAAAACCTGAATCTTCGAGATGGCTCTTGAGTGTGAGCAGTTGTGATCCTTACTCGATGAAACGAGGGTCATTGAAATGTTTCCCGAAATAATTGTGAAAATTTATTTGTAACCTCAACATATTTTTGAATTGTTAAACATTTTTTTCTATTCTCCGTCACTTGGCAAGAAATGTAGGGATATCATCTTCACGGGTTTTAGTTTATCATATCGATCAAATATCCTGTTCAGACTTGCACATTTCTTAACGCTCAGATATACTTTTGACATTAAAGGGCGTGTCTCGGCTTACAATAACGTAAACACCACGAAGCAGCAGTACATACAAGGATACACTTAAAACATATACGAATATGTATATATAAATGTGTGTGTGTGTGTGTATTTCTGTGTGTGTGTGTGTGGAGGCGCGTGATTAGTGGTTTGGGTCTTGTATTCATGATTGCAAGATTTTCTATTCGATCCCTGGATCAGGCGATATGTTGTTTACTTGAGCTAAGCACTTCATTTCACGTTGCTCCAATCCAGTCAGCCGGAAGAAAAATGAGTAATCCTGTGACAGACTGGTGTCTTGTCCAGGGCGGGAGAATAATATACACCACAGAATCCGGGAAACCGGCCTTATGAGCCTCTGGCTCGGGAAGGACGTTTGATATATATATATATATATATATATATATAAAATCAAGTGGAGAATGGAGAAACAAACACAAGAAGAAGCAAGTCGATTGGGCTAGTTAGCCATTGATTTAATTATGTGGAGATAGTCTCCGCATGATTAAATCAATGGCTAACTAGCCCAATTATCTGCTTCTTGTGTTTGTTTCTCCATTCTCCACTTGATTATAATCATAAACTGCGGTTTAAACGATAAATTACCAGCCTTGTGGATACCTTCTAACAAAGACAGTACCCACACAAGTAATCTCCAGGAGTGCCTTCGGATTTAATTATCTCCTGGTTGCCTAGATACTTCAGACTACCTCTTGAATGTTTAAGCAATCCTATCATATACCTATATACCTATATATATATATATATATATATATATATATATATTTATATATATATATATTTCCTGATGTGAAATCGTGTGCTGAAACAGATATTATTATATTTTATTTCGGGATGATCATTTCTCTTTTTGCTTTTGCCAAATAAACACACGCGCTATATGCATTTTTTCTTCACTCGTTTATTATTGCTCTTAGTCTATCTTAAGTCCATTGTCTGGATATCTTCAGCGGCCCCTCCATCCACCTGTTCTGTTTAGTCTATTCTGTCTCTCTGGGATGTATATCCTTATCTGCGCATGCGTTTACGTCTGTGTGTGCTTGTGCGTGTGTGTACGCGTATGTGTGTGTGTATGTGTATGGGCTTACTTACTAAATTACTTGTATTCTTTCTTTTTATATAGTTTTTTTTCCCTTTTATTTACTTATTTATCTCTATTTCTTATATTTCATCATATTATACTGTTTGTATCTGTGTCTTTTTTTCTTTCTGTCTTTAGTCATCGTATTGCGTGGTGTGGTGGTGTGGTGTGTTATTGTTCCATGCGTGTTTTCTGTTGAGGCTCGGCCTGTCTATAACTGCGTCTATTACTATCTGTCTAAGTGTTGTGTCTGTTCTATGTGTTGATAATACCTTAATTTCAATATTATCAACTGAGTTTCTATGTTCTAGTTGAGCATGTTGATTGTGCACTGACGAGCTTTTCTCCTTCTTGAGCTCCCGCCAGTGTTCGCCTATCCGCTCCTCTATGCTACATGCCATCTTCCTAATGCAAGTTGTTGTCTTGTTTCTGTACCGTCCCTCAACAACTACTTACATTGGAGAGACGGCACGTTATATTTTTATGTCTTCGAGCAATATATTCCTGCTTATGGCATATGAATGGCTAGAATGTGACTGTCGACTCTTTGGACATACTGCAAGGAAGCACATCCGGCTACCATGTCTCAAGAATCGCGAATATTGCCAGATGCAATAATCAGCGCAAAATCCAGGGTTACATTCTATGCAGTTATAATATCGCATACGCTTGACAATATAAAAATATACATACATACATACATACTCTTTTACTTGTTTCAGTCACTTGACTGCGGCCATGCTGGAGCACCACCTTTAGTCCAACAAATCGACCCCAGAACTATATTCTTTGTAAGCCTAGTACTTATTCTATAGGTCTCTTTTGCAGAACCGCTAAGTTACGGAGACGTGAACACACCAGCATCGGTTGTCAAGCGATGGTGGGGGACAAACACAGACACACACAGACACACACACATATATATGACGGGATTCCTTCAGTTTCCTCTACCAAATCCACTCACAAGGCTTTGGTCGGCCCGAGGCTATAGTAGAAGACACTTGCCCAAGGTGGGACTGAACTCGGAGCCATGTGGTTGGTAAGCAAGCTACTTACCACACAGTCACTCCTGCGCCTATATACAAACATATATATCATGCTTACGTACACACATGCATGCATGCATGCATACATGATGGCCGTCCACTCGTGACCGAGGAAAACCATTGCCGACCTTCAGGAACATTCTGCGCTCTAGTACTAACTTACATTTTGCATTTACGGCTCTGTTGGTGGCTAATGAGCCCTGCTCTTGATAAGCATACACGACTGCAAACATTGCAGATTAAGCTTTCCCCATTCACTATACGAGCCGTGCACTTTCTCGCAGCTCGTTTAAATTCTTCATGCTGGATACGTGCTCTCTCAAAATACATGCATACATACATACGTACGTACGTACGTACGTACATACATAGATACATACATAGATACATACATACATACATACATACATACATACATACATACATGCGTACTTATCTGCATACACATGTACATACATAGGTCTATAAGTATGCATGTATGAATGTATACAATTTCTGATTACAAAACTCCCCTCATGGGCATTGGAGAAATGGAGGTCACAATTTTGAATAATGCAGCTACAGCATTGTATAATATTATATTATAAAGGCGGCAAGATGGTTCGTTTTTACTTTCTAAGTTCACATTCCGACTAGGTTGACCTCGCCTTTTATTTTCTCGAAGTTCAATGAAATAAATATGAGCCAAGCACTGGGATTGATGTAATCACTAACCCCTTTCCCCAAAATTTCAGGTCTGGTCCTTTTAGTAGAAGGAATTATATCATGTCACTGTATCGACCAGATTATCGGATGTTGTTATACACCGCTGGTCACAATGCGTTTCCTCGCATTGTTATAGCTTCCGATTAATGCCACCCCGCTGTCTAGGTGGTTAGTCCAACATTACCCCGGGACTGCTGCAGGGTCAACCATTTACAGCTGAGAGGACTGCAGCAACGTGAAATGAAGTGTTTTGCTCAAGGACACAACGGACCGACGGTCTGGGAATCGAAACCACGATCACACGTGCAACACCCTTACCTTTAGGCTACGGATTTTCACATATTATAGTATATCATTTTATGTTATACTGTGAGCGGCGAGCTGACAGAATCATTAGCAAGCCGGACAAAATGCTTAGCGGCATTTCGTCCGTCTTTACGTTCTAAATTCAACTTCCACCGAGGTCGACTATGCCTTTCATCCTTTCGGGGTCAATAACTTAAGTACCAGTGGAAGACTGGGGTCGATGTAATCGACTAGTCCCCTCCCCAAAATTACAGGCCTTGTGCCTTTAGTAGAAAGGATTATGTTATATTGTGACAGCTGAAATCGATAACCGAAACTGAGAGATCAATTTCTATAGAAACGTTACTTACCTTACTGATGGAGCAGTCTAGCTTGTATTTTAAATATGATAAGTGATTCCTGTCTTAAGAATTCTCATTTTATAGTATGTATTCACAACAATTGAAAATATTGAACTGTCTTTTGAACTTTTTTTTTCTGAAGAAACCTGGCCTTCATCAATCTGACTTATCCTACGAGCAAACTTCTACGGCGTCATTTAAATTGCTAGAAATAACAGCCAAATCTCTCAGATCAAACTAAAACATTTTTGGAATAAGTACACCTTTGGATAGCACAGATCAACGACAATTTGGTTGCAAAAGTGTTAAATGAAACTGGAAAATTACGACTGGAAAGTTTTTGCTAGCAGATCTGCTCGATTAGAACTGATGTGGTGCTAAATAACAATAACATTGGAAGAAATGACAACAGCAACAACAACAACAACAATAACTCAATACATCTGTGCTGGAGGACACAGTGGTTTCCAATTTAGTCTAACACATTGGCTAGTGCTATTTTTCACATCGCATTCACGATATTTTTTTTTTCACCTATGATGCAAAAGCCGGTTAGAAAGGCGACAACATTACAATTCCGGACGTTAACCGCCCCATCAGCACAAAATAGCGTTAGTCAATAATCTATTTCTGCAGGTTTTGCAGAGTCAGGAAGAAAACACAGACATGTAATGTTTCTTTGCAGTTTTTAAATTCTGTACGAACAGAAAATTTTATCATTTGTACACAAACGAGACACGCACGTGTACAGACGCATACATAAGTAAAACTTATACACGCATAGACATACACACCCACGCACACAGGCATATACGTAGCTATAGAAATACATACAGTATAAAAGAGATAGAGAGAGACAGGGAGAGAGAGAGAGAGAGAGACGTGTGTGTGGAACGAGACGCATGTATTTAGTCACACAAACCCATACATATAGACAAAGTCAAACATGCACACACAAGGAGATAGAGGTACACACACAAACACATACACACACAAACATGAACACACAAACACATGGATACATATATATATGCATATACAAACACGCATACATAATACATATATACATATGTGTATACACAGGCACACTGAGGCATACGCATGCGCACAAAGAAGCAAAAAGAACGCAGCTCCGGTAACGGACAGAGTCAGCAAGTATTGAAGAGGTTGCAAGAAGCAAAAAAAAAATATTAGAAAAGATAAATAAGTAAATGAGTGGAAATCGAACCGGTGAGTGTATTAATTAATAAGGCATTGAAACAGAACGATTCTCCACAGACACAATAATATATATATATATATATATATATATATATATATATATATATATATATATATATATATATATATATATATATATATATATATATATATATATATATATATATATATATATATATATATATATATATATATATTGTTGTACTTGGGGATGGTCATATTGCCAGTTTAGCCAATATATATATATATATATATATATATATATATATATATATATATATATATATATATATATATATATATATATATATATATATATATATATATATATATATATATATATATATATATATATATATATATATATACATAATCGATTGATGAAACAGAAGCTGGATTTGGTATTTGTCTTTATTCCTGACGTCGATCGTTTCGACCCATCCTGCGACTGTCCTTTATGTGATGATGTGCGTCATATTGTGTTGCGTCAATATTGCAGTCTGAGTTTCGTCTAGTACATGCATACATAAAGTGGTGTTCAGGCAATCATATTGGTATTTGCTCGCTACGTCTCTTTCTCTCTGTCCTTTATTTGCATTTGCATTTGTGTAACATTTCTCCGTTTTTCCGTCCTTGTTTTCGTATACATTCCCTGCTTTCTTCCAAGGAATCTAGTGCTCTTAGCTTAGCTTTTTCCTTGGAGCTAGCCAGATTGGAGCAATCTCGAGTATAACCAGCCGAAATTGCAAAGATAATCTGGAACTCGACTGAGGAAAGAAAACTCCGAATGACCCGTCCTTGTTTTTTTGTATCGTCTGTCTGGATGATTTGCGTTTTGTCCCATTTTTGGTATTCTTTTATATATATGTAAAGGCGTAGGTGTGGCTGTGTGGTAAGTAGCTTGCTTACAAACCACATGGTTCCGGGTTCAGTCCCACCTTGGGAAGGTGTCTTCTACTATAGCCTCGGGCCGACCAAAGCCTTGTGAGTGGGTTTGGTAGATGGAAACTGAAAGAAGCCCGTCGTATATATGTATATATATGTATGTGTGTGTATATGTTTGTGTGTCTGTGTTTGTCCCCCCAACATCGCTTGACAACCGATGCTGGTGTGTTTACGTCCCCGTAACTTAGCGGTTCGGCAAAAGAGACCGATAGAATAAGTACTAGGCTTACAAAGAATAAGTCCTGGGGTCGATTTGCTCGACTAAAGGCGGTGCTCCAGCATGGCGACAGTCAAATGACTGAAATAAATAAAATAGTAAAAGAGTATGTGTGTGTGTGTGTGTGTGTGTGTGTGTGTGTGTGTGTGTGTGTGTGTGTGTGTGTGCGTGCGTGTGTGTGTGCGTATGTGCATGTGTGTGCGTGTGTGTGTGTATACATGAAATATAAATATTATTAAATATATTATTATCCAGCAAGACAATCAGTGAATCTCTACATAGCGCCGATAACTTACCGGCTTCTATTTCTAGCAATGATTGTACTTCGTGTATATCCGCTTTGCACACACACACACACACGTATATAGAGCGTGGGGGGAAAGTAACTAAGCATCAGAAATTGCTTTTAAAATTTTTGGTATCATTGAAGCCATGACGAAAACATTTTTTAAACAGACAACACTAATGGAGATCTTTTATTTTTTTATTTTTGTCTTATTTTTCAGATGGCCAGTCACCTGACTGTTCAGGAGCGAGTTAAAATCAGCACGCGATGAAGTGTAGAATTCCGTTGTTTTTGGTTCAGATATAGTGGCATGCATGGAAAGATAAGCATGCAACACTACTTCCGGAGATGATAAAAAGTTGTCATGCAAAGCTGATGACCACGGGCTCTGTGAACGATGCAAGAAGTAGTAGCTGTCCAACCACATCCCGATCAGCAGAGAACGTGGCAACAGTGCAGGAGATGTTTAATCACAGCCCGCAGAAATCAACATGTCAAACAGCTTCTGAAAGTGGACAAACAAGACACACAATAAGTACATGTTGCATAAAGAATTGAATTTTCGTCCGTGGAAACCCCATTACGTGCAAGAGATAAAACCTGAAAACTGTGACCGCAGAATGGAACATTGAGAGTTAATGCTAGGTTGGTATGAAGATTGGCCTGAATTGTTTGAAAACATCCTTTGGAGTGACGAGGCTCGGATGTTATAATACCGATCGCATACTGGAGGACTTGGAGACACGGATTCAGGAGATTCTCAATGATATCCCAGACGACGTCCTTCAGAAGGTTGTTCATTCTACCCCTGGCCATTTGAGGAAACTGGTTGACGCCACCAGTACTTACGTTGAAATATGAAGATTTATTTTCATTTTCTCATATAATCAAGAGCATGTATCATTTGTTTCAATAAATTTGTAAAAGGAATATGGGTTTTATTACCAATTTTTTAATGCCTACTTACTTTTCAGCCACCCTGTTTATATATATAATGTAATTTACAAATGCACTGTCCTTAATACATTACACAGCTCTACAGCCATATATATAGGATCAACCAAACATTTTAAGCAACGATATACCGCTCACCTCCATTCTTTTAGATATGATAAACATAGTAAATCTACAACACTCGCTAACCACATACATCATCTCAAAAATACAAATATACCTTATACTTTATCATGGTCCATATTGGATTCAGAGCTTCCCTACCAAGGTCAACGCTCAGACTGCAAGCTTTGCCTGAAGGAGGCGCTTCACAAATTAGAGCACAACTCTTCAACACTCCTAAATAAACATAATGAGACACTAAGCACATGCAACCACTGCTTTTTTCACACATTCAAATTCTACTACAAATCCAAATGCCTAAACGACCATACAGTATATTTCCACAATACTCCTTAGGTAATCCCTAATAACTTTATAAATCTACATTTTAACTCCTAATCCTTATCTAATTCCTTTTTCATATTTGATTATTACAATCATTTAATTATATTAGTATATATATATATATATATATATATATATATATATATATATATATATATATATATATATATATATATATATACATATATATATATACATAAATATATGTATATATATATATATATATATGTATATATTTATATATATACATATATATATGTAAATATATATCTATATATCTATAAATATATGTATATATATATATATATATATATATATATATATATATATATATATATATATATATATATATATATATATATATATATATATATATATATATATATATATATATATATATATATATATATATATATATACATATATATACATAATGCTAACGATTCTTCCGTCACGCTGTTTTGAGACAATTGTAATATTAGTATCTCATTACTATACATCTAATAAGGTGAGCTGCCAACTTTTGTTATTCCAGATTGAAGACGACGGCTGTAATAGCACTTTGAACACATTCTACTAAACACTGTTTGTCACAGATGACTAGTTTGCTGAAAGCTGTAGGGACGGGAAAATAATTTGGGATGTCGTTGTGCAATAGAGCTTTGTGTTCAACTCGGTATAAACGCTACAGAGACTTATGAATGCTGTAGACTGCTTATGGATTAACTTGTTTGAGCTGAACATCTATCTTTCGCTGCTACAAGACGTCAGACAAAGCATTTCCCCCCGGGAAGCTCGTTATGATCCACTTTTTTGACAGGAACGGCATCATATGCATCCACTGGGTTCCCCTTGGCTAGGCAGTCAACAAAATGCTTCTATTGGAGGATTTGAAGGATTTCAGAAGACACTTCGTTGTAAAAGGCCAAAACAATTGTACCAGGCGCAGTGCACCAGTTCACAATTCTATCCAGGTAACCAACTACTTCACAGAGATGGGCATCAAAACTCACCCTCATCTTCCCTACAATCCTTGCTGCCTGTGACTTTTAGTTGCTCCTTAAACTGAAAGAGAAACTCAAGGGTAGTTGTTTTAAAGACATTGATAAAATGATGGAGGCTGTGACAAGGGTCCAGGACACTTTCACTCACTTCGAAGGACTTTCATGGAGCCTAATGAAGATGCTGGAACATTATAACAAGTGCATTGAAGTCGAAGGATCCTACTTTGAAGAAGATTTAAGTTTTGTACTTCTTTGAAATTAATAATCATCTCTCCTGAAAAAGTATGTAAACTTCTGGAATACACTTTGTACAGCACAAATACTAAGATTCATGTTCAGAATCAGGAAAATTTCAGAATTAGCCAATAACTAATACTCCACCAAGTTGAAGACCCACATTGAAGTACTACACATATATATGGGGCTGTTTGCTGCTAAGCACATCAAAATCTCAGATTTTATTCAAATGAAGGCCGTCCAACTGATTGACAACGATTCACTCGTCAACACACTACAAACTCCAGACTGTAGATGATTTGTTGCTTCTTTTTGCCCCTTCTACCAATACTACGACGGCCTCCTTGCCTCTAAACTCTCAACTCTTTGCATTCTCCCGCCACTTAAGTACTTCCCGTCCCAATCTATTATATTTTTACTCATCACCCTGCTGTGTTTCACCTCTCAGACACCTGAAGCAATCTATCCCACAAACCTTTCTCTACAAATCTACATTTCTTCCCTGTCTGCGGTTTTCCCCTTCGGATATCGACCTCCATTTGTTCAAACTGAATACCAACTATATCGATATCACCAAACTAAGTGGTACTAAAAAGACTATGGTCACTACTATTCTCCTGTGATTGGCACATAAAAAAAAACTGAAAATTTCCAAACTTATTATATTTAATCATCAAAAGTTCCACTTGTCTAGACACAAATGTTTTGTATCCATAAGAAGCACGAAAACGAAATGTTACGTCTCACATAGCTTTCTCAGTTGCATCAATCGCTTCAATGTCGGAAAGTGGTTTCAATCAAGAATCAAAACTACATCGTTAACTTGACACCTGTGGAGATTACTGTTTGCTCCATAAAACTTTCATTTCTGTCTTTCAAAGCCGATTCTTTAACCCAAGATAAATGTCTCCATTCTTCTGGACACGAATGACATTGCAGTAAAAGAAAATATTCCTTGAATCTTCATCGCACAGTACAAAAGTATTAGTTACTTCTATAGGGCAGTGCAGTGTCAGAAACTTTAGAACTCAATACTAATTGCTTTTATAGTATTTACTTTGGTCTCCACAGACTATTTATTTTTGTTCGATGAAAGTGTATGACTACAATTTACTTCATTTTCAACAAGAACTATGCCAAGAAACTTTACTCAAGAAAACTTATAATAGGAAAATTTAATCTTGTCTTACATTGTAAAATGATATTAACTTAGAAAATCCGAAGAATCTAAAATGGTCTTAAAATAGGAAATCTAAATACATTACAGGCCTGAAGATCCCATTTAATCTTATTATGAAATTGGATGCAGTTATCTTGTTTTCAATTAAAGCGTTTCTCAAAGACAGTGTTTAAAACTAAGAACAGGCGTGGTAGTCTTATAAAAATAACGTTTACTCTATTAGTTTTCGTTTGTTAATGACCAGCTAGAGATTATTAGAAATGAAGCTGAAACTTTAAGACACGATACTTATCGTTTAATCATTAGAAATTTACAGCCTCTATATGCAAATCAATTTCTCACGGCAAAAAAGATAATTCTCATGGACCAAGTTGTAGCAGAATTAATTCTTTAAAGATGAGTATAGCAATATAAGAAAACAAGCAGCTATAATGATGAAAAATAATCTATTATTATTAGCCGAGGAAATATTGATCATATCAGTATTATCATTTTTATGTGATTTTGTGATTTAGCAATCGGAAGAGATATTTGGGAGAAACTTGAAGATAAGAATAGGAATAAGAAAAACTGTAGAAATATCGGTACGGATGTCTTTAGTTTTTGGTTATAAACACTGATATAGCCGATAATTCGTTGAAAGATGGATGTTTAAGAGCTCTGGGTACGGAAATAATTTACATACATATTTGTTTCATTGTGTCTGAATTAATCGCTCTAATTTATCTTGTATTCAGTATTTTTTAATAGTTAGGCATTTTCTACTTATCTAATATCAGCATTACTCTCTAAATGAAGGAACTTGTTGAAACTTCTCAGCCAATTCAAATTCACTTATCTATTGAAGAAATTTGTTTTATGCCAGTTTTTAATAATCAAATGAAACTTAAAAAGCATACCTTAATATAATGCAGGTAATTATTTTAACAATCATGCACAAAATAACGACAATACCTGTTGTTGTTGTTGGCACTCCGTCGCTTACGACGTCGAGGGTTCCAGTTGATCTGATCAACGGAACAGCCTGCTTGTGAAATTAATGTGCAAGTGGCTGAGCACTCCACAGACACGTGTACCCTTAACGTAATTCTCGGGGATATTCAGCGTGTCACAGTGTGACAAGGCTGACCCTTTGAATTACAGGCACAACAGAAACAGGAAGTAAGAGTGAGAGAAAGTTGTGAAAGAGTACAGCAGGGTTCGCGACCATCCCCTGCCGGAACCTCGTGGAGCTTTAGGTGTTTTCGCTCAATAAACACTCACAACGCCCGGTCTGGGAATCGAAACCGCGATCCTATGACCGCGAGTTCGCTGCCTTAACCACTGGGCCATTGCGCCTCCACGAACGACAATACCAGATACGATGAAACTTGAATCTGTGACGAGCAATCTTTAACGACTCAAAAACCAATATAAATTTCTTCATTTCCATATACTCATACTTTTCTCTGTACGTATAACTTTTCTAGAAATACGAGTAGGCTCTCAGAGTCGACTTTTCTTTCTTTGAAAGAAAGCAGTTAATAAAATTAGGTGACAAAATGTCAGCGTAATAAATTCCTCTTGAACAGTCATCAAACCTTAATTACTTGCCAACTGTTACAGGCTTATTTATCTCTATAAGAGTTCTTTGAATGTGCATATTCAGTTATTGCTTGCAGGCATAATAGAGTATGGAACATTAGATTTTGCCGATCCTGTTCGTGTAGCTTGAGGATATGTTTCACTTCACGATTTTCTATAATTCCTATGTCAGAAACAGCTGTTTAATGATAAGAAACTCTTTAAGCGTTCAACGGAATAATCAGAACAGAGAATAATCAGAACAATTTCTAACCGGAACTTATAGAGATTGATCGAAAATCCTATCGATTTACTTATGATATAAGTAGAAAATAAAATTAAAGCATCCATTTTGGTCGATGATATTGAAAGACTAATGAATTTGTTCAATAACAGAAGCGAGTGCATTCAGTACTTTTCAACAAATCTTTGAATAAATATCATAAAAATGTTTTAGTTAAAATTGTTCTCCTAACATTCATTGGTGTATATTATTCCGACTCGTTTCCGTGACTTTATTGGGTCTCCAAGCTTTTACGTAGTGGCCCAAAGCAAAAGTACAATGAAAAGGTTTTCCATAAGTTTCTCCAAGTATCTCTCTCAAACTCAGGACTACAAGCTAGTAAAACACCCACCAATTTTATAATATAGCAATAAATCATGTCAGCTTATGGTTTAGAACTTCATGAAATTTAAGTGTTCTCACCAATCCACGCTATCGATACGCATCTAAAATATGTCTATATCACGTATTGCTGCTTCTGATACCCATTTTAGCGATGATTTGTTTGATACGCTTCTCTGATATAAGTTACATAAAAAAAAATCATCTACATGAGTACGAAAACAAATGTCTCTTAATCAAATACATTTATAGGAACACTCCGTCGGTCACGACGACGAGTGTCCCAGCTGATCCGATCGACGGAACAGCCTGCTCGTGAAATTAACGTGCAAGTGGCTGAGCACTCCACAGACACGTCTACCCTTAACGTAGGTTCTCAGGGAGATTCAGCATGTCACAGAGTGTGACAAGACTGGCTCTTTGAAATACAGGTACTACTCACTTTCACTTTTGCCAGCTGAGTGGACTGGAGCAACGTGAAATAAAGTGTCTTGCTCAAGGACACAACACGTCGCCGGGAATTGAACTCACGACCTTACGATCGTGAGCCGAATGCTCTAACCACTGAGCCTCGCACCTTCACTAAATACATAAATATGCTGTAATGCATATACATACGACAATTTACTATAACTATTTCGTAATACAAATGATAAAATTCAAGAACATTGGAAATTCAATAGTAGTGGTTTTAGTAAGCTCGATTAGAAATGGAGGCGGTGTCAGTTCTGTCATTGATTCAGTGTCACGCCAGATCATCAAATCAACAATTTCCAGTATGTAAACCATAAACGAGAACACGAAAGCAAAGTACGGGAAAATTGAAAGGATAATCAAATTCTCTGCTGAGTCATCATCCGTGTGTGTATTATGGCATAAAAGACCAAACCACTCAAGTTATTATAGATTCTGGTGTCATTATAGAGAGAAATTAAAAAATTGAAAAAAAACAACAAAAAACAAAAATAAGAAACAAGAAACACTGTAGAAATGTTTATCTTAAGAATGATAAAAACAGAAATACGTAGTCTGATCAATAAGTATCCGAACTGTTGTCATAGTAACGAAGCTAAAGCACGCAGAGTAAAGCGACTTGGTACAGATTGATCTTGAACTCTGCTGTGCATGCGCATTAAGTTTTAAAGTTCTAGTTCACTTCTGCTGTTTACAGCAGTGCTTGGAAGGAACATGTGTAGCGTGTGATCGTCGCATTGACCATGACAAAGTTGAGCAGAGAATTTGCATCAAATTTTGCCGAAGGTTTGGTGATACCTGTTCAGAGGCCTACGGCAGAGTTTCAGAAAGTGCATGGAGAGGAGTGTATGAGCTGCACACAAGTGTACGAGTGGTTCAGACGTTTCTAAGATGGCCGAAAAATGTCGATAGTGACGAACGTTCTGGGAGATCCGCAATCAGCAGAACTAAGAAAGACATCGCAGATGTGCATGCAGCTGTGAGGGGAAATCGTCGGACCACCATCCTTGAGTTATCAGAGGATATGCAGATTAGCTACAGTTCAGTTCATTCTATTATCACTGAAGATTTGGGTATGAAACGCATGTCTGCCAAGTTTGTGCCAAAACTGCTTTCAGCTGACCAAAACGACTCTCGGGTTTCAGTTGCACAAGATCACCTTGTGCAGCATTCCCCAGGTCCGACAGCCACGCATTCTCCAGATCTTGCTCCTTACGACTTTTTTCTCTTTCCAAAAACTAAATCCCACTTGAAAGGAAGACTTCAGGACGTCGAAGAAATCAAAGTGAATGCGACGAGGCAGCTGCTGTTTATCCCAGAAAGCTAGTTCCAGAACTGCTTCTATCAATGGAAACAGCGCTGGATTAAGTGTGTGGTTTCCGAAGGAGATTAAATACCAAATTTAATTGTTGTAGTTTTGGTTTATTGACCAGACCTCGTACGTAATGATATACTTCGAAAAAACGGATTAGTGAACAATTTGTTAGCTGAAATTATAAACAAGACCATCAACTCTTGCTGGGTTCATTGGTACGAGGGTGCTGCTTGCTAACGAGACACAACGATTTTCAAACACCGGTCTTCTCGGAATCCATTACGTTAATGAATGTGATGTGTTATGTACACACATTCGAATCTTCCGGATCTTATCAAAAATTAAACTGCAAGTGATTGTAATAAGCTGCCCCACAGATAATCGGCAGGAAGTATTTGTATTGAAATACTGGTTCTAGACATCGTCCTTTCATATAATATTTTAGAGAAACAGATTAGATTTAGTCTTGTTGAATTATTATCTAAATCCAAAGTAGCCTTGGCTTAGCATGCCTATGATCAATAGCATTCCAGCCATGAACATCCTTCCTTTCTTTTATTATAGGAAGAATTAGTTAAAAAAAACATAGAATCACAGAAACTTTATCCTAAAAAAGAAATAGAGAAATGAAAAGAACATTCCACTCATATTAAGCAATTGTATATTTACTTTTCCCCACCCCTGATATATTTTGGTGCTGCAAAATAAGAGTAAAAAAATATACTCCTTCAGTTAAGCCAGAATTTGTACCGTTATTTGCAACCAAATATTGATTTCCGATATTGATCTCTTACATAGGCACAAAATTAGAAATTATCATTGAGGGAAGAGTCGGTTATATCGACCCCAGTAATCATTTTACTGACACAATATCTTACCGATCCCGGAGAGATGAAAGAGAAAGATAATCTCAGTGGAATTTGAACTCAGAGCGTAAAGACCCATATACTCTTTACTCTTTACTCTTTTACGTGTTTCAGTCATTTGACTGCGGCTATGCTGGAGCACCGCCTTTAGTCGAGCAAATCGACCGCAGGACTTATTCTTTGTAAGCCTAGTACTTATTCTATCTGTGTCTTTTGCCGAACCGCTATGTTACGGGGACGTAAACACACTAGCATCGGTTGTCAAGCGATGTTGGGGGGACAAACACAGATACACAAACATACACACACACACACACACACACACACACACACACACACACACACACACACACACACACACACACACATATATATATATATATATATATATATATATATATATATATATATATATATATATATATACATATATACGACGAGCTTCTTTCGGTTTCCGTCTACCAAATCCACTCACAAGGCTTTGGTCGGCCCGAGACTATAGTAGAAGACACTTGCTCAAGGTGTCACGCAGTGGGATTGAACCCGGAACCATGTGGTTGGTAAGCAAGCTACATTATTTCATAAATATTTGCCATAAAGGCATTACAAAGAGGGGACGAACAAGGACAGACAAACATAAAAGGGGTGAAGTAGCTGTATCGATTAAATATTTACAATTTTAAATATACAATAATAATTTGATTATATTTATAATGTTCGATTAAAGCATTGCTCATTACAGATGCAATTTGTAATGGCTTTCCTGAAGGATAGGCATCCGACCACCAGGGTAGATCCTTTGCTTTTTCTTTCCCCTGTTTTTGGCTTCCACTTACCTGGTGCCAAACACTCCCAGCTTCCTCGTGACAGATACCTCTTCTCCAGCCTGATCTTACTACTGAGGTGGTAACAAAAAAAAGTTAACTAACCCCTGGCCAGATACAAAGGTATCCGTCACTATGCCTCTTACACGCGTCTTCCATACTGTTTCTTTCAGTATGGCTACTACGCAGGAAAAGCAAGCCTTCCTTTCCCTGTTGAGGGAAGGAGGCGGCACAATCTCGATGATAGATTCAGCTGATAGCTGTACTCTTCCCATCGATGACAACAGTTGTTCTGCGAAAACTATCAGTCTCGTTAATTCCGGACATTCCACAACTGCGTGCAAGACGGTTTCCCTGTTCCGCCCGCACCTCGGACATGTCGGCGATACGGCACTTCCGTGCCTTGACAGTTTATCACGAACAGGTAACACCTCACGAAAGCACTGCCAAGCCAGGGATTTCTGGTAATTGTCCAGATACCCCGGCCCGAAAGTTCTCCTGAACAGGTTGGTCAACTGATTTTCATCGTAGCCCAGGGTCTCCCCCAAGGCGTCTTCGGACTTATATCCCACTAACCCGCTATAAAAATCCGCGGTGGAACTCCTGTTACCGGCATTGCCCGCCCGAGAGAGTAGCTGATTCTTTCCAGCTTGCTCAGCCACAAATCAGGGCAAGGCACCACGGTCAGACGGTAGGTGATAACCGATGCTATAAACATCTGCACCACCTCCGCCTTTCCTAGCAAGGATAACGCCCGCCCAGACCAGGTCTGGGTTAGAGCAGTCACTCTGCTGGTCACCTCGCTCCAATTTTTCTCTATCTGGAGGCCTGGCTCGAACCAGACTCCAAGCAGCTTAGCAGGACCTTCCGTCTAACGCGTAAGCTACTTACCACACAGCCACTCCTGCGCCTATATCTAAACAATCTTTAACGGTTTGGCCACTGCACCGTTCTATTGATATATAATATTGGCACAACGTAATAGTATTGATATCAGCATAAGAAATATATTGACATCTACTGGAAACTTATACGTAAGCAGTAATTAAATCTTTAAGTGCGCTTGCTGGGATACAGCTTGAACGTTTTTGATCATGGGTTTACTCAGTCAGTACTGGCCTAGGGTTGAAAAAGAACATCGTCACCATCATCACGACACCATCATTATAACAACCACTTCCTCCCCTCCTTTTTTCTTCTTCGTCATCATCGTCATCATCATCATCGACATCGTCAGCAACATTATGATTGCGATCATCGTCGTCGTCGTCGTCGTCGTTTCAAAAATGGGACAAAAACACAATATCCATTTCAGCGAACTAACCAGATGAATACCAGCAGCAGCTGGTTTATATACTCCTCATGAAATATTTTCATCGATTTGATCGCCTGGATTTCAGCTGCATAGAACTCGACACTATACTCCTCCATATTGCATTACACAATGTGGTATGATAGCCAGGTCGACTAGAGGAATTTTCCGTGACAGTTACGAATGTG
>NC_142931.1:16592916-16627916 GCF_046866305.1 Octopus bimaculoides | reverse complement strand
TAGGGTTCTGCAAAACAGACCGATAGAATAAGTACCAGACTTAGAAACAAATTGAAATAAGTACTGGGGTTGGGACTGAAAACTCTTCGACACTTTGCCCCAGCATGGCCACAGTCTGACGACTGAAACATGTAAAAGATGAGAAGATAAAAGATTAACACTGAATCTGAAGCAGATGAAGTTGATGTTATTAGTGTTTAATTCCAGGACAGATCTATGAACACAGGCATCTCAATATATATATATATTAAGTTGTTTCACATGAAATGTCGTATTTGAAAGGTAAGAATAAAATGTTTCAGAAGTGTTAGAGAACCGATTTATTTAATCAAAGTATGATCCATGTCCATTTATGACATTTACCCAGAGTTTCTCTACGTCATATATTCCGTCTTAGAAAAAAAAATCATCTTTAGCTGTGATAAACTGACCGCCGAATGCTTCAGTTTACCTCCTCTGTATTTAAGAATGTTTTATTGCTTATGAAAAGCTCAGAATGCTTAAATAAGTGATGATCAGTAGGAGAGATATCAGGGGAATAAGGAGGATGTTTGCAACTTTTGGACCGTAGCTTGAGGAGTGTGAGGACGTGCATTGTCGTGGAGCAAAATTGGGTCATCTCTATTCACAAGTCTGGATTACTTCTTTTTCAAATTTTCATGCATGCAGTCAATTTCCTGGCAATATGGTGTTGCTGTTACCGTTATTCCTTGTTGCAAAAATGAATAATGAATAACTCCCTTCGCAGACCACCATACAGTGACCACTAACTTTTTAGGGTGCAATGGTGGGTTTGGGTAGTGTTTAGGTGACTCTCCTGCATCTAATCACTGTCCTGTTCTCCTGCTGTTGTCAAAGAGTATCCATTACTCATCACAAATAATGATTTGATGCAAAAATAGTCTTTTTTCCAGTTGAGAAAGCAATAAAGGGTACACTTCGAGGCGTCTTTTTTTTTATTTTTTAATCGCGTTCAGTTGAGGTGGAACAAACCTATCCGTTTTCTTCACTTTTCCAATTTTTTACAGGTGTCCAAAAGCAGTTGTGCGTGATGTTTGGAGTTCTGATAAAGTTTTCGAACCTTTGTTCTCAGATTTTTTTCAACCAAAGCATTTAATCCATCACGTCGAATAACTGAATTTAGCGTTCCCCTTGGTTTATTTTCAAGGCTGTCATCTCTTGAACGAGAGCTTTGGAACCATCTCTGAACGGTTCTGATGTCAACAAAACCATTACCATAAGGTCTGTGGGTACGAATTTTGTATACCAATACTGTTGGGAAAGAAAAAGGGTCAAGATTAAATGCAAGGTATACTTACTTGAGTTTTTAAATGACTGAAATAACAAGTAACTAAAAATGCGACATTTCCTGTGAAACAACCTAATATATATATAGTTGGAATTTACAGAAAAACAAAAGATGAAGACAGATGTATAAACAACAAACAGGTGTATTAGTTTAACGCTCGGGAAGGTGAGAAAGTCTTTTACGTTTCGAGCCTACGTTCTTCAACAGAAAGAAACACGAGAAAATAAACAGAGAATATGTATATATATATATATATATATATATATATATATATATATAAAGGTGTATATTATCCTATGTAATCTTCGTAGTTATGACAGCAGAGTGTGGTTTGAGCAAGATGTAGCTGCTGCTTCTTGCAGATCGACTGCCTGTGTAGAAGCTAAATCAGTTAAATCCCAGCGTTTATTACTTTTAAACATTGGACTAATCTATTCTGTGTATGGCTCCAACACCGTAGATTCTCACCGAGTTTGTTGTCTACTTAAAGAGCAATGGGTCATTGACGGCGCTTCTACATGATCACCCTACTTATTAGAAATAGCAGTCAAATCTTCCTCAAATCAAACTTAACTTGTTTGAGAAACTATGTAGTCTTAGATACATTTATGTGTGGGAATAGTCACGTTTGGATCGTCTTTGATCATATGTGGGACAGTGAGTAATTTTGGAGCTTGAACATAAGAATAACAGCCTTGAAATATCGTTGCAGTTTTTGGAATGGCTGCGCAAAATATTGTAGCTTAATTGCGTAAAATCTGGTTATAGTATCATGTGATAATGAATGAAAGTACTAATGAAGTACATGCTTTAGCTGGGATCAAATATTCTTTCGTCGTAGAAATATGGTTCCTCATTTGTCGTCTCTCGTAGTCGATTGATAACTTATAGCGCTCTGAGCAATTTGTTGCTGTTTCTATTCCCTTTTACTTCACTTCGTTTGGTTTATTAATCAGGAAGTTTGGTCTGTAAAGACTGGCTTTGAAGCCATTTTATCTCCCCTGTTTTACGTCAGAATACACAAAACACGAGCATACACACATGCATTCATGCACACAGATGCACAAATCCTGCCACGTTCTGCCTTTGTTTTCCAATCTATAAAATCTGTCTTTCAAACTCATTTTCTACACATTTCAATTTCTCTCTCAATATGCTTCTCTGTCTTTCTTACTTACTTTGACTTCTCTCCATTTCTTTCCATCTCAAGGCGGCTATTTCTTCCCAATCCTTACGTAATTTATTTCTTTTTATACCTCCTTCTCTCTTTCTCTCTCTCTCTCTCTCTCTCTCTCTCTCTCTCTCTCTCTCTCTCCCTCTCTCTCCCTTTTTTCCTTCTCTCCTCCTCTCTTTGTCTTTTCCAATACCTCACAATTTCTTTTCTGCCTTTCAGTATATTTCTTAACTTCTTTCGTTCTTTCCTTCATTCTATATAACACTCTTTTCCTTCAGCCTTCCCGTTGATATTACCTACGTTTCTCTCCTATTATTTTGCTCTATTTTTCCTGATATCTTTTCTCCTATATTCCTCTCTCTGCATGTCTGTAGCTCTCTCATGTTCCGACTATCTAAACCTTTCCCAATCTCTTTCTTTCCTTCTTTCTTTCTTTCCTTCCTTCTTTCTTTCTTTCTTTCTTTCTCTCTTTCTCTCATTCTCCCTCTCTCTCTCTCTCTCTCTCCCTATCCCCCGAAGCATACACTCACTCCTCACTCACTCACTCACTCACATACTTATACACACACACTCACGTACACGCACACTTCTCTCACACATACAGACAACTCTGCTTCTTCCTCTCTCTCTCTCTCTCTCTCTCACGCGCACGCACACACGAACACACACACTCACGCGTGCACACTTCTATCTCTCTCACTCAAACATTCACAGTCTCATCACATACATATACACAACTCTCTCCTCCTCTTCCCCTCTCTCTCCAGCACACACACACACACACACACACACACACACACACTCATTCTCTCTGTTCTATTGTTGTTTTTTGCCCAGGAATCTTTTCATTCCTCACCAATTTTATTCGATTTATTTTTGTCTTTAATCCTGTGATTCCTGCTACCACCCTGAAGGGATTGTCAATCGTTATTTATTACCAATCGAAACATGTTGGAAGCTAACAGAGTCTGGGAATAATAAACGATGAAGAATTTCTGTGGGGAAAAGGATTTGCCGTCGACACGCTTACAACATAGTCTATGTAGAGACATACACACACGCACACACGCACGTACACACACACACACATACACACATACACACACATTTTGTTTACCGTTCCAGTATAGGTAGGATCAACAAAAGAAAGTATTCCATGCAGTAAGAGATAAACATAACTTAATACATATAATATTTAGAAATGGGTTTCTAATAGTTCCATGCCGTGGAAACACGATCAATCGGCAGATTTATATAAAGTACCTTGTGTCTCCAACTAATCCTTCTGGATCATTGTGATTCCACGGCATGAAACTATTAGTAGCTCCTATTTAAGTACTATTTATAGTAAATGATATTTATCTCTCACTGGATCCAGTACTTTTAGTAGCCTAGGTTCAAATACTGTTGTGTATCTCTCTCTCTCTCTCTCTCTCTCTCTCTCTCTATATATATATATATATATATATATATATATATATATATATATATATATATATATATATATATATATATATATATATATATATAATTTAATTCGTCCTTAGTCGAAAGACATCTGTTGTTATGTCCTGTTATTATTTTTATTGTATTTGTGTAACATTTCTCCGTTTTTTTTCCGCCCTTGTTTTTGTATACATTCGCTGCTTTCTTGCAAGGAATCTAATGCTCTTAGATTAGTTTTTCCTTGGGGCTGGCCAGATTGGAGCAATATCGAGAATAACCAGCCGAAATTGCAAAGATAATCTGGATCACGACTGAGGAAAGAAAACTCCAAATGACCTGTCCTTGTTTTCTTTGTATCGTCTATCTGGATATTTCGTTGTCCCTTTCTTGTATCACCGAACTGACTGAATGTTTTGCGTTCTTGTCCCATTTTGTATTATATATATATATATATATATATATATATATATATATATATATATATATATATATATATATATATATATATATATGGGTATAGGCGTATTCTAACCCCGACTTAGAATACGCATTCCTTTCCGTAGTTCAGGGCCAGCTTTCATTTTACTTTAATGACCGACCGTTCTTTCTAATTTCATCTCTTCGCTACAAATATATTTTCCTTTTATCGTCTATTTTGTCTCCGACAAGATGACTGATGAGAAACTATCACGGTTCTTACAAATATTTCCATCAAAACTCCCGCCAAGTGCAATCATAGTACTGAGTTTCGAACAGAAAAAACAGAAATTATGCCGAGTCAGTGTCTCGAAGGTGTGGATATTTCTTTGAAAATCAGATAGAAAGAGAATACCTACGGGTTCCTGCTCCGAAAGCTGCTGCTTGTCTATTGACCATGAATTCACATAATCATCGAGACAAGCGGCTATGTCAGTAAACGTTCAAGTGACAATCTGAGAAAGCTAGGATTTTCAGGTAAAAAAAAAAGCGACCAGTTAACATATAGAAGTGAAATCTATAAGTGAACGGTAAAAATATATCAGACGTTTCTACAGATCAACATGTAACACTTATGATATTCGTTATCCAAATTTCAGCAATGGAGCTTTGTTTCATTATTAGAAACCAATTCCTTCCTTATAAGACGAATTCAAACAAATTAAAAAGTACGATACATTCATTTAAAAATAAGTGCAGGGCTTGCATTTAAATAAACTTTACGTTTTAATATCAGTTTCGAATTTTCACACAAGGTCAGCAATATCGGGAAAAGCTAGGGTAAGTTGGTTTCGTCGACCCCAGTGTCTAACTGGTACTTATTTTATCGACCCCGAAAGGAATAAAAGGCAAAGTCGATTTCGGTGGCATTTAAACTCAGAATGTAAAGCCGGAAGAAATGCCGGTAAGCACTTTTTCCGGTGCGGTAATGATTCTGCCTTACTCTACGTTTTAATATCTTTGAGTACTTTATTGAATAGTTGTCTTTTTAAACTTTCGATTAAGATAATCATTCCTATAACACTTCTCGGAACAGGATGTCACTTTTCTGATTAGTTTCGGATGAAACAGAAGTCGGTGCAAGCCACATAGAATATAAAATCCACATGCAAATAAAAAACATATAACATTAGGAAAATAAAAACACCCATGAAACTGTAAAAGAGTTCATTTTCTTTTTCCTTTTCTCAATTTATTTCATCATATCAAAATGATGGGAAAAACGTCCATGAGATTGTAGGAGATTTGATTTTTATTATCTCTTGATCATCATCTCGATTTTACTTCGTATTAGATTTAACTGAACCAGTGACAATAAAGTGAATTGGCGATATAATGAGTATTTCTGTCTCTCTCTGTCACTGTGGAATCGTCAAAACCAAGTGTCAGCAGCTAGTTTGTCAATTATTGATTTCCCCTTGTTGACTCGAGAAATAACACAAAGAATACACGTGATTGAGAGAACATTTGTGAATATCTGATGTAGACACGAAATAAGTGTAACGATCTGTATTATTCCTTAACACGAAACACATTTTTTCCTTGTTCTATCAAAAACACTAATCTCTAAGTTGTGAGCGATTCTTGCTGGTTTGGAAAGAAGTAAATTAGGGAAATTCCACTACAATACAAATTTTAACTATACCCACAAAAAAATGAGCCTCTACATGGTAGTTCGACTGTTAGACATAGCAGTCAAGTCTCACTGGACCTGGATGCACATTGTCTAAAGCAAATGTACAAGATGGTCATGGCTGGAACATTTTTGATCATACATTTGTGCTGTCGGAGCTGATTTTGAGCTAAACAAGAATAACAACTATGCAAAGATGATAAAACATTGACCATAAATGTTAGCAGCTATAATGTCTCCCCCTCCAGTATTCACAGGAAATTACTTCCATTGTTTGACGTTGAAACTTTAAGTCAATCGTCAAACATTTATTCTCCCACTTTCTCCCATTTCTTTCCCACAATACAACACTATCCAATACTTTACATTTTATATTAACTACTCCATTGTCGATACTTATCCTTAACTACTCTTCTGATTTCAGTGTCCCAACAGAATATGCACAATGGCTGTCTCTTCTTGTATTAGAGGATAAAACATTAACGTTTAGATAAAATAAGTACTGGCTTGAGGCATCACAGTTGAACTGTTGCAATATCCGGCTTTTTAATCGCATTTTAGGTTGTCTTCTCCGCTCTATTAAACACTGGTTACTTAGAAATATGTCGATGTTTGGCTTTGAAATCTCTGCACTGATCACTTTATCAGACAAATCATGTAAATATATCATCGTAACTGAACTTACAGTGTTCTCGACGTTTCTCACCAAGTAAAGAAATTCAAATATCACGACTTGTCTGACAAGCCTCTTGCCAAGGGATGGCACATGGCATCAGTCTCTGTTGAAGTCCGTTGCTGCAGCTTTTCAGCTAGGTTGGTGCGCTATTTCATGCAGAACATTGATCTGGAGCCCAAACAACTAAAGAAAGCCGCCTAGGAGATAGGCATGACGGCTGAAACCAGCTCAAGTTGGTTGTGGTTGATAAAGCCCACTGGTGGAACCCTTCCGCAGACAAACTAATTCAGTTCTTGTTGCCCCACTCAGGCAAAACGAATAGGCTGAGGCGAAACACTTGTGATTATATCTTCTGATGGTAAAGAAAAGTTTCCGACGTTGCGATAGACTCAAAAGCGCTTGCAATACCTCTGATTGGCTTCTACAGATTCTGTTTGGAGCAAAGCATCTCCGATGTTTATTTCATCTATAACATGAAATGCTAATTAAATATTCAGATGTTTTTTTCATATTTGTTGTTCGCAATTATGCAATTTGAGAATATATCATTATTGCTTCTCTGCTCTACTGTTTGCTCAGGTTTATGAGCAAGGTAGGGATGAAAACTCAAGCACCTTCCCTCAAAATATACTGTGCCACTATTGGCAATATCAGGAAATGAGGCATACATACAAGTTCATCAAATCTCTTGGTGCTTACGCAAAATAAAATAAGCACTAGTTTTCAAAAGAAAAATATTACCTTAAAATAAAATAAAACAAACTTCCCTTTTGTATAACTCCTCCCATAGTACTCTTTCATTTACGCCCTCTCTTCCACCTCGTCTTCTTCCTCTTTTTTTCAACTTTCTCTGTAATTCTCGAGTATTCTCCCCCTTTCTCTATAAGATGTTTAACGTGGCTGAAGAATCAACCAACCAATCAACCAATCAACATTTATATCGGCAGGTAAATTACAGGCTAAAACGAAAACCTTCATATATATCATGTTTATTGGTGGCCACAACCGTTTGTAATGTAAAATACTTTTAAATAATAAGCACACATACAGAAGAAGTGCTCTTTTGCTTTTATTTATTGACTTTTTCTTTAATACTGAATTAAAATTTTTCTTCTAATGATGGAATGGGAACGAGATGTAATGGGAACGAGATGTAATGGGAACGAGATCTAATGATGTAATGGGTAAATAACGAAAGTAACTACCATGGTTCTATTTTCTGTAAGCAATTTTGCTTTTTATATTGAAAAAAAATATATAATGGTTCAGAAGAAGAGAAAGAGCAGCGATGCTCTCCTTTGTAGGGATTTTGAGACTAATTATGAAAAGGAAAGACGAAGAATGCATT
Source organism: Octopus bimaculoides (assembly GCF_046866305.1). Lineage (NCBI taxonomy): Eukaryota > Metazoa > Mollusca > Cephalopoda > Octopoda > Octopodidae > Octopus > Octopus bimaculoides. The sequence goes on along the minus strand of NC_142931.1, from coordinate 16,619,853 downwards.
GCTTGTTTTAGTAGAAGGCAAAGCAGCAAGATGTCATGTCGGAAAACTGATTGGAATACTTCCAACAGAGTGGACCCAGATAAAGGCACCCGAGGGTCAAGAGGTGGTATTAAACCAAGCGATGTATACTGAATATATACATTAAGTCTATATCCCGTGAGTCAGTCAATGGATGAACTCTATATAACGTGGCTCTTTTTCTCTTTTGGTTCATAGTTATTTGTGTGGTTATATTTTACAAAAGATATTTCGTTATGTACCGACATTGATATCTTATTTAAAAATTGAGTTGATAGATGTTTGCAATGACTCTTCTTAATAAAGTTTAAGCATCATCAGTCATAGAACAAACAGATAGACAAATGGGATTGATACACATTTTGGAAGAAAAACGAAATTGATTGAAACGATAGCAGAACAATATCCCGTAGTATGTTGTAAAAAGAAATCAGTTATGCTGAAATCGTAATGCATTCCCGAGTTCAGTAATGGTGCGAATGACATTGGCTTCATAACACTCATCCAATTGATTTATAATAACTTCAAAGTTATGCAGACACTTAAGAAGTTCACTTCATAGTCAAATACTTCTTGCGAGAAGTATTTGTGAATTCGGGAGTCCATTGTGTGTGTGTTTGCATGTATGTTTTTGTGTATGTGTGCATATACGTGTGAAGGCGCATGGCTCAGTGGCTAGAGCGTCGATCTTACGATCGTGGGATTGTGAGTTCGAATCCCGGACAGGGCTGCGTGTTGTGTTCTTGAACAAGATACTTTATTTCACGTTGCTCCAGTTCACTCAGCTGTAGAAATGAGTTGCGACGTCACTGGTGCCAAGCTGTATCGGCCTTTGCTTTCCCTTGGATAACACTGGTGGCGTAGAGAGGGGAGGCCGGTATGCATGGGCGACTGCTGGTCTTCCATAAACAACCTTGCCCGGACTTGTGCCTGGGAGGGTAACTTTCTAGGCGCAATCCCATGGTCACTCATATACATATATATGTATCTGTCTTTTTTACAAGTGTGAAACGGTGCATCGAAATGTAACTTAACCGTTCAGCAGAGATTCGTTAAAATGAACATGATACGCTCGAAAAGAACAGCTGAAGGGAGTGCCCCAGGATGGCCACATTCAAATGAAGAAAACTAATAAGATTACAATAAGTACAGTGAGGGAACATGAAGCTGAGTGACGTTCATAGCCTTCTCTAGGTAATTGTTGCATAACATATAGGCGGTGGAAAGAAAGTCAAATCGCTGACTTGTTTAACAAGACGTCATTACAGCCAAATAGTCTGACTAGAATCAATGTCCTTAATATGTACTGAAGAAGAAAAAGAGAATATTTGAAATTACTTCGTGGTGTCCATGTTTATCAATTTGAGCAACAACATTGGATGTTTTCACCAATCAATGCTTGGCTATATTTAGTGATACCTTGCTTTACACACACACATACACACACACACTCACACACACACACACACACACACACACACACACACACACATACAAACATATACATACATACGCACACATGAGTATACATAAATGTGCATATATAGATATAGGGAAAAAATTATCAATTAATTAATAATTAGTAATTTTACCAAGTAGTTCGGTGTGTTAAAAAACCATTATCGGTAAATATAAACATAATTAAAAATTTAGGGTTTAGCAAGTATTGCTTCACCACATACCGAAAATTAGAAATAGCAGCCAAAAACTACTTACTAAACTCTAAATTTTTTATCAATAAATGTGCATATATATATATATATATATATATATATATATATATATATATATATATATACACACACATAAAACAATAGTGTATATTTGTATATATGTGTATGTGTGTGTATGTGTATTTATATGTGTGTGAGTGTGCGTGTATATACGTATGTGAGTGTTATATGCATGTTATATGAATATATGCATGTATATATTAGAGTATGTGTGTGTGCGTGTGCGCGTGAATGCATGAACTACCAACAACATTCAAGTAACATCTAAATGGTTGAATATTCCCTAAACACATATACAATTAATGTAATTCTCAGGCGGAATCAATGTAAAACAAGTTCGGGCCATTGAATTTCAGAGACAATTCATTTAACGGGCTTCCATAATGTTCCTGGATATCCAATTTCACTCAAACAGTATAATTTAAAAATGACACTCGCCCGTGACATGACGGATCGAAATCAAAACTGGAAACTTATTATTACAAATCGAGTTTCTTAATCATTTGGTCACACTGCACGTTGTATATATAAGTGCGTGAGTGTATAAGCATGCACGTGCAGACATACGCATATAATCAAACAGACTCCAAAAAAATTGAAGAAGGTCTGCATCAGTAAGACTGATATTATGTAATAAAATCGATAAAAATATTACAGTGAATGGAAAGATCGAACGTTTCGGACAGCGTCTTTCTTCAGGAAAAATTTGAAAGGAGAGGAATGAATGAGAAACAGCGTAGTTTTACATCCTCTATGATAAAATAACGTATTCATACCCTAGTTTATCGCGAGTGTTTGGTTAAAAAAAAAGAGGCTTCGTGTTAAACGAATTAGTGATAAGTGAATAATAAAAAAAATCGGTTTCGTTCAAAGACCCAAAGTTGCCCTGAGAATTATGGATGGTCTCTGGAGAGTGCTTTTGCAGTTCAAGCAGAATCTGCGGCTGATCACCAACTCATATTATCACAGATCAGTTCGTGATAAGTGAAACGCGGTTGACAATGAGCGTAGCGTGTTATCCAGCGGTGAAAGAATCGGTGATAAACGAGGATAAATGTATGCGTGCGTGCGTGCGTGCGTGCGTGCGTGCGTGCGTACGTGCGTGTTTGTGTGTGTGTGCACGAGTGTGTGTGTGAGAGAGAGAGAGAGAGAGAGAGAGAAAGAGAGAGAGAAAGAGAGAGAGAGATATGGTATACTGCAAAATATGTCCATAAAATTTTAGCTAACACGATCTCCATAGACAGATGTTAACAGCTTGTTTTCATATATTGATTACATTTCTGAACAGAGAAAGAATATCAGCCAGACTAGTTTCAATCCTATGTTGGGAATTAACTGACCATTTAGTTCGGAAAAGAATTATGATCAACACCTTTTCAGCTTGCCCTTCTGCTGTAAGACACATGTGAATCTACTTCTTCAAGTGAGTTTTTTATCATTTGAATAACGTGTAATTTAGGGTGAAGATGCATGGCATAGTGCTTCGACGTATTCGGCTCACGAATCGTAAGGTCGTGAGTTCGATTCTTGGTAACGCAAGACGTTTTATTACAGGTTGCGCCAGTCCACTCAGCTGGCACCTCTTTTCAATGAGCCAGCCATGTCCCATTCTGTGTCACGCGGAATCTCCCTAATAACAACGTTAACGGTACGCTTGTCTGCGGAGTGCTCCATCACTTGCGCGTTAATTTCACGAGCAAACTGGACCTCTCATCATCGTAACCGACGAAGTGCCAGTATGTGATTTAAAGAAGATTTTGGTCACTATTTCTAGCAAATCGAACGACCATGTAAATACCCACTCGTTGGATCCCACTCACTTATTGCTTTGTAATGCTGTTTGCCAAAAGTATTGATATTACAGCCACCGCCCACTGGAATCCATTTCTAACTATGATGCGGCGAATTTTACTTTATTCCAAACATAACAGTGAATAAAGGAAACAACAGCATATTAGCTATGATCGATCGGAGACCGACATAAGAATCCCAAGACAACGATACTTGCAATAATAAAACGTGTCTAGAATACAACTTAACGTTGTTGTTTAATGAACAATAACGGAATAAATAAATTATTGGAAATTGAGAATATCGATACTATACATGTGTGCGTATGTATGTATATACAAATACATAATTAGGCATATATATATATATATGTGTGTGTGTGTGTGTGTGTGTGTGTGTGTGCATGCATGGATAGAGATACGCGCACACACACATGCACATACGCACATGCACATACACACATCTATATGCATACATATATATTATATATATGATATGTATATATATATATATATATATATATATATATATATATATATATATATATATATATATATATATATATATATAAAGTGAGAGACGCACACACACACACACACAGACAGTGTGTACCAAGGCGTGTACCAAGGCGTGTACCTATGTCCGAGGCGTGTACCTATGTCCGAGGCGTGTACCAAGGCGTGTACCTATGTGCAGAGTGTATTGATTTCTAGCTAAGGGTAACAGATGGGCTGATTCACTTAAAATTTTACACAGATAGAAACACGGATGCCAGTTTGTAATAAAACGTCTTTTCTTTTCTTTTTCAATCAATGATACATAACACAATATATATATATATATGTATCTTAAAAGAAATACTGTTTACCGTCTTTTTTTAGCAACAATATTGTTTGCTCAGCATTTTTGTTTATATACATGTAGGTATTCTTTTGTTCGCTATTTATTATGACCACAATCTTTAGTCAAGTTTGATCCTTTGTATTATTCAGATATACTTTTATTCGTCTGAAGCCGCTGAAGAAGCGTTCTGCAGAACACAATATACGGCCATGGTTGCCAAAACATCAGTAGAGTTGATAAAAACTTACTGTACATCATAAAGACTCTTCTCGTAAATAGTCGTAACTTCATGAGTGTGTTTCCGTAACAAATTGTGTGCTGATTACTTTGCCTCTCTTTAGTTGATCCAGGTCCCCATCATAACATGATTTAACAAGTTGATAGTGTCCAAATGAGTCATCTGATACATCAGGACTGAGGGATAATGTATGACTGATATATGCTAAATACACAAAATATGTGTTGGTTGTTACCATTAATTCGTTATTTTTTTTCCACAATAGATGCCTCCCAATTGAAATAATAGATGTGCGGTGGCAGTCTTTGATCTAGTGGCACATCCGTTGCTAATTCACCATTGCTATCGCCAAGAAAGCTTTTTTTTCCTCCGTGGAAACTTTGTTTCCTTGAATGAGAATCGTGTATTTTGGATGACTTCTTTGATAGCTTCCTCTAGCTTTCAGTGTATTTTGAAAAGATATTAAATATTTCTGCATTTCCGCAGTTGCTAAGAGTTGCTTCAAGCTATTATAACACCAGCAATATTTTTCTGTCTCTGAGGCTGGTTAAGTTTGATTCAGTTATTTTTCAGCCAAAACAATCCTTTTAAAAATCTAAAATCACATAGGACATTCAATGATCCACTGAATTTCTTTTCGAACGATTTTATTGTAGTTCAAAATGGGACGCAAATCAGCGGAGACTGCTCGTCACACCAACTAAACAGCTGGTTAAGAAATTTTCAACTAGCAGCTCAAGCCTTGGTTCCCAAAAGTTTGTGGTGGAGTCCTTGAAGACTTTGAAGATGAGGAAGGTCTGATAACCTTTTATATTGACAACGACAGAACAACTCCATAGATTGCAATCTAATATTTAAACATTAAACAGTTGTTTTACATCTGTATCATCAATTGAAAAGTAAAAAATATCTTATGAGTGTGTCTACCAATAAAACTGAACGAAAATCAAAAACATCATCGTTGTATTTGTTGTGCCCTTTTTTGTAGGAAAAAAATTAACCATTTCTTGATGGTATTGCATCATGTGGAAAAAAATGGAATCTATAGGACAACCAGCATGTTCAGTGCTTCAGGCGAAGCACTGAAACTCTTTTCCAAATCAAAAATGCATCAAAAGAAGATTGTGATGACTGTTTGGCTATCAGCAAGTTGAATCAAGTATCATTTCTTGATTCTTGACAAAATCATCAGAGTAGATTAGTACTGCAAAAAATGGACAAAATGCATCAAGAACTGCAACATTTACGTAAATTACAGGACATCCTCAAAAGAAAAATTCTTTTCTCCGACCACATGACTCAAAAATGTTTGAAGAAATTAAACGAATTGGCCTACAAAACTCTAACTTACTCGCAAAGTCTCTTTGCGAACGACCTATAAGTTTCTAAAACAAAGAAATAGTCAAATTTACTACATTACATGTCTTTAATGTACTGGCAAGCATATTGGTCAATCAGAAACAAAATGAATGAATCGAATCGAAGTACATAAACAACAAAGGATCCGTCTGTTGAGAATGTTCCATTCACGGAACATTTAGACATTTCTGTAAATAAGAAATTCATAGAAAGGCAAAAGAATATTTTATAAAGATTTACAATCCGATACTAAACCGGAAATACTAGGAACCGCTTCAGAAAATAGTTACTGCTATAAATATAGAAACACTAAAACTGGTTTATACCACGTGTCTGAAGAGATAGACCAAAGTGGTTAAACATAAAAATCTTACTCGTATTTTTCATGAGATTTGTGTTAATCTGTAAAACAAAGTGTGTGTGTGCTCATATTGTGAATATAAAGAAGAGAGAGAGAGAGAGAGAGAGAGAGAGAGAGAGAGAGAGAGAGAGAGAGAGAGAGAGAAGAGAGAGGCACGGGCTAGAGGTTAAAGTTGTAAAAAGCGAAATGAGGGTCAGGGGGTCTTAGAACAATGTCTTCATTTGCAATTTGAATATAAATAGCAAAAATCAGTTTGGAAACCTGAAAGAGAGAAACCTGCAATACAACATAATAGAGATCGATAGATTAAGTATGGATTGCTGTGGTAGGATCGATTATTGTTAAAGGATGAAAGCTTTCGAATCTGGCGTAGAGCCAAATTGAAAATGAAATACCATTAAATTAATGAAACTGTCTTCTTTTTTGATATAATTTAGATTTAGTATGTTCATAGAGTTAGTATGTTGTCATAATAATAACAAACATGTTTTTATTGCAATGAATAAAAGTAGGGATTTTTGTTTATATTCTAAATTTAAAACTATATCGTTGGTATTAAAAACTGATTACATTAGAACTTGAACAGAGTTATAATCTCAACATTAGCGCTCGTTCATTGATCTTCTGCTCTAAAGTAAATTGGACCTGGAATATTGATACAAATATTAAAAAAGAATTAACTTGATGTTATTTTGAGGGCAAATGGCCAAATGAAAGTGGGAGGAAGTCGTGAATAGTGATAATACGCTTGTTGAATTTCCGTGAAGATGTTACGAGACATAAGCGTCCTCGTCGCGATTCCTATCAAATTCCTAGCAAATTGCGTTAACACTATTTTCAGTATTTGAACATTTTATTTTTCTTATCTTACAAACAACAATCCCAGATTTCTAAACCACTTATTTGCGGGATGATTTGTAAAATAGTGAAAATATTTGATGCAGACAACGAAATAATAATAATCATAAATGTAAAAACTCAGTGTACACAATTGAAACAACGTTAAATTAAAATAGCCATCTATGTATGATACTTAACAAATACGCGCTGTTGAAAGGCACAATGCTGTGATTTTCGTCTGAGAAGAAATCTATTCATAGATACGCTGTGTTAAAAACGCAATAAATATCTAAGCAAGACGAATTCGAAAATCGAGGATGTTTATTTCTAGTATCTATGACTCGATTATCTAACGCAGAAGTTGTCAGTCTTTTTGTCTTCGTAATAAATTACAAATCCAATATAAAATCACTGGCATACTGCCCATGGAAAGTTTAAAGAAAAAATTGTTTAGAATCAAAATTTAGAATACAAAATAGGAAACTGTTAATTGCCTTGTTTATTAATTATATTTGTATGACAAAATTATGAATAACATAGTTTTTAAGATGCTCAATCGTTAATAGTATGGATATTAAGGCGGCGAGCTGGCAGAAACCTTAGCACGTCGGACGAAATGCCTAGCGGTATTTCGTCTGCCGTTACGTTCTGGGTTCAAATTCTGCCGAGGTCGACTTTGCCTTTCATCCTTTCGGGGTCGATAAATTAAGTACCAGTTACGCACTGGGGTCGATATAATCGACTTAATCCCTTTGTCTGTCCCTGTGTGTCCCCTCTATGTTTAGCTCCTTGTGGGCAATAAAGAAATAAGAATCGTTAGCACGCCGGACAAAAATTTTTAATGGCATTCAGTCCGTCTTTATGTCATGGGTTCAAATTCCGCTGAGGTCGACTTTGACTTTCATTCTTTCGGAATCGATGAAATAAGTACCAGTTAAGTACTGGGGGTCGATGTAATCAACAACCCCCTCTTCTCCAAAGTTCCAGGCCTTGTGCCTATAGTAGAAAGGATTATTAGTATGGATTTTCATATCCTTAATTTATACTTCTATATTTGGAAATCTGCCGCGTACCTCCATACCCCTTGTGATTTATGGCTTGAGACCCACTAATTTTAAGTGCCTTTTCTTTCTAAGACGATTGGATGTGGTTTAAGAGGTAGACTTAGCTGCTATTTCTAGCAAATTAAACGGCGACAAAGCGGCCCCCTTATAATATCTATATGATACTGAAAAAGCTATTTCTTCTACATAAGTACATATACATTTACTTAATGAAATTTTTTTAATAAATTTAATTACAATTTTAAAACGTAAAAGTAGTGTTTCTTTAAATAATGAATTGATAGAGTAAAGTTACGGAAGCATGTTTCTTTAGTAAGGAGAAAATTTCAATTGAATAACATGTAATTTCTTTGATATGATGAAGATTGAAGTCCATGGAAAGAATGTGGTCGTTTCTTTCTTGGCCAAATCTTAATTATGCTGAGGAGTTCTTGCAATCGCAAAATGTGGGTCACACTCGACTTCATTGTTTTATTTTCCTTTGCTACAAAACTGAAAATCCCAACTCAGAAAGACATACTGACACAAATCGAAGCTATACTTGTACAGATCCTTCCGATACTTTTGAGGAGGAATCATACATCAATGGCAAAAAATTTATGATTGATTTCACTTCGATTATATCTCTTGCAATTGAGTCATTCTTCAGCTCCACAAGTTCATCTCGACAATCTTCAAAAAATTTTTCAATTGAGAATTTAAATTGAGTTTGTACTAAATCCAGCTCGTCATCCCTAAATTCAAATATCGGCTGATTTCATCTTCCACTGATATAAAATGCTGCAATTTTTATTTTATTATCACTTTATTTTATTTAGAATTTATGAAAATGTTGGTATTCATCACCAGTAACAAGAATTAATGACAGTTTTTCAAATATTTCAACATGTTTTATCCTGACAATTTTTTCCCAAATTTTCCAATTTTCTCTTGAGAACTTTCAAAGAATCAATGAATTTTATGGTGCTTGTATTCTTTCATCGCATCTAGAAATTCAGCTGCTCAAAAATGTCAATCAGCTGAGCGAGGTACATGATCTGCTTCTCACCATTCAGCCATGCAAAAAGTCCCGTCCCACCTATCTTCGAAAATAATTTGAACTCTTCTCTAAGGTCAAATGCTCTTAGACCGAACTACATCAATCAATTCATCAAAATATATTGAAAATAAACCGAATTATGTAAATTTGATCTTCTGTACAACTTAATGTTTATAACCATGTTGCATATCTTCCTTTGAGTTGTACAGATCCATGGAGAACTGCTGCAAGATTTTTTTTTAACCTCCAATCCATTTTCCAAAGTAATTTCCACAAAAGCACAAAGTTTGATCAAAATCTTCATAAATCAATAGTTCTTTTTTTTTTGTATCTGCTTCTATACCAAGGGCTAAGGCATCGATAATCTTTTAGTTTATAAATATATTCATTATTATTATTGTTTCTCTTTATCACAGGTTTTGTTGGAGCTTCTGGAGTCTTACATGCGTAGCGGGCTTGCTACCTGAAGCCTACGGTACCATGCTATTCATTCTTTTCAGTTATCTAATAATCTCCTGGTTATTCTTCCCGTGCCAAGGAGGCAAACCTTTTGTAACAGTTCTACTGGGCACTCCATTCCAATTTCCTTTATATTCCCCTTGATGCCTTCTGATACTCTTCCCAAGGACCCAACAATAATTGGCATTGTCTTCACCTTCTTCATTTTCCATAGCCGGGCAATTTCGTACTTAAGAGGGATGTATTTATTTATATTCATTTATAATATATTCGGTTGTATATATTTATAGCATATGTGGTGCATCATATCCACCACTACTAGATCCGGTCGGTTATGCTTTAGTACCTGATCTGTTTGGAATGGGAAATCCCAGAGAATTTTGCTAGTCTCCGACTCTGACACTCTCATCTGATACATCAGGACTGAGGGATAATGTATGGTTGATATATGTGCTCATACCAAGTCTTGCTTCTCTGTAGTCCACACTTTTCGCACAGTTTCCAATGTAGCACTTTCGCTACCACATCGTGTCGCCACAACTTCTAGTTATGGACAAGTCTAGGGCATACGTTCGTGATATGGGTAATGGTTTCACCCACTCTATTGCATTTTGCGGCACAGCGGAGACACTTGCTCATTTATTTATTTATTCATTTATTTATTTATTTATTTATTATTATTATTATGATTATTATTATTATTTATATTATTCAGTAGTCTTATATTTTTATAACGTGCTTTCACTGCACTACCGAGCGCAACTCTGTGTGCCTTGGGTATGTGCTGTGGTTATTATTACTATTATTATTATTATTATTATTATTATCATTATTATCATCATTATTATTATTATGCGAGTTGGCGGAATCGTTAGAGCATCGGAAAATGCATAGCGATTTTGACTAATCCATGCCTTTACAATTGCTGGCCTTTTGCTAAAATCAGGAACAATGGTTACATTTTTTTATTATTACTATCGGAATCCTTTTGCTGAATCCAACTTAATTTTTTTTTTTTTTTTCAGAGCACTCCTTAATGTTCAAAATGAAGTTTTCATTTGTGTTGAATATGATCAATATGCAAATGCTGTTATAGAACCATTTGACAAACTTTACCATAAATAGCAGAGAGGCCTCCCCCTTCTTGATAAAGATTGATATGAAGCTATACTGAATAGGTGAATCGTTGTGCTTCCATATTTATTTACTTATTTATTTATTTATTCATTTACTTATTTATTTATTTATTTTGATGCTCATAATGGGCTCAAAATTCTGTACGTACAAATAAGACAAAACTAGTTTTAAACGGAATATTTCCCTGCAACCGTAGCTGCATGGTAAAAAAGGTTACCACCTAACCACCATGTGGTTAGGACGTAATCTCTGACATCCAATAAAAATTACTTATGGCCCAAGATTAAATTAAAAACAAGATATAATTCTATACATTTTACATAATCCACAACAGTGTTGGTAGGAAGTAAGATTAATGGTAAGACTGTATTCGGGATTTAAGCTCGGGGATCAGAGAGGAATTTGAGAAATTTGAGACTGATAGAATAAGTACCAAGCTTTGAGAAAATAAGTATTGGGGACGACGTGTTCGATTAAACCCTTCAAGAGGGTTCCCCGGCATGGCTGCAGTCCAATGTTTGAAACAAATAAAGATATAAAAAATAAATTAAAAAGTGAAATATTCTAATAAATCGCGTTGGCATTAGAACTCGAAGTAGATAAAGCATATAGAACAATAGCTTATAAAACAGCGAGTTCAAAAAAAGTTTTGCATAGAAAAGTTGAAATCTTCCTGTGATGTTGTTACATGCCTTTTCTTCTTCGAGTACCCCCGTTAAAACAATTTATTTCGTATTTTTCGAAGTTTCTAATTAACTAATTAATTAATTAAAAATTATTATAATGAAATACGGTATTTTCAGTGTAATCTCTGACATCCAATAAAAATTACTAATGGCCCAAGATTAAATTAAAAACAAGCTATAATTCTATAGATTGTACATAATCCACAACAGTGTTGGTAGGAACTAAGTATAATGGTAAGAATGTATTCGGGATTTAAGCTCGGGGATCAGAGAGGAATTCACAAGGGATTAGCGAAATAATCTTTTGATGATAACCCAGTAAACTTATTGATACCGATGCAGGGCTATGACCTGATAAGAGGTCATACATCACCAGAATTACTTATTAATACTTTATGCTTTTTCTCAGTTACAAATAGAAAATGTTGTATACAAATAGCAAATATCAAATTATAGACAATGATTGAATAGCAAAATGATTTTACGATAGCAATGAATAATAAAATACAAATGGCGACTTCACTAAACCTTTTCATCGTTACACAAAAGTTCAAGAATCGGGACACATGCAGATAGTCACACTCAGTATGATCTCACATTAACTTCCTTCACCTTTCACAAAGCCACTATGTGGCCAATTTCTTTCCTCTAGCTTCCAGCGATCCAGCCAGCTTACTGAACAACTTTTACTGTATTGTAAATCAATATTATGTGTTTTATAACGAGAACTGATAAAATATGTAAACATAATCACAATAAATAAACAAGTTTTTATTGACAGAAAATTCAGAAAGGATAACTAACAACACAAAATACTGAAAATTGCTAAGTATCGCACCTCGGTTAACTCTGTCCTCATTTCCATCACTAGTCTATATGATTTCACACTTTATTGAATATTGGTCCCAGTTTTACCTCGAAATTCCTCTCTTATTTCTGTATTGCCCACAAGGGGCTAAACATAGAGGGGACAACAAGGACAGACAAAGGGATTAAGTCGATTACATCGACCCCAGTGCGTAACTGGTACTTAATTTATCGACCTCGAAAGGATGAAAGGCAAAGTCGACCTCGGTGGAATTTGAACTCAGAACGTAACGGCAGATGAAATGCTGCTAAGCATTTCACCCGGCGGGGTAACGTTTCTGCTAGCTCGTCGCCTGGTATTCCTCTCTTGTTGCGGACCAGTGATCAAATACAGCCTTTCTGTTTTAAGACCGGGCATAGCTGCGTGGTAAAGAAGTTAGCTTCGCAGATTTTTTTTTTTTTTTTTCGATTTCGATCGCACTGACTGTCACTTAGAGCAAATGTTGTCTATCATTCCAAGGGTTGCTGAAAGACTTGTGATCGAAGTTTGTTTGCTGGAAGCCATTCCTGTGCTTGGGCGATAAAATTAAAGTGGTTGAGGAATTAGTACCATTTGACCACCACTGGCAACTTACACATTAACAGCAACACTAACAGGATTTATGTGAGACGCCGTTGTGATTATGTCTACATATTCTATCAGACACGGTAGGTTAGTCCAAACAGCCTTTGAATGTCTCATTATATCACTTAGGCAACAACTGCTGAACAGTAAAGAAAGAAATTATTATATTCCATGCATACTCAAAACTGAGAACAATATCTTCAGAGTTGGAGAATAACTATTGCGCAGGTACTCTGAGAATACAACTGTGCGACCCAAAGGAAGCTGGACTGGCCTACTTCGACTGAAGCCTGGAGGAGAAGCAGGAATCATATCAGCAAAAAGTAATACATGGGTACATATCCCGTAGGCTGGATGTCAACAATAAGAGTAACAGGAAGAATAGCCTCTCCTGGATATGCGATAGATATGTATGCCGTCGCTATCCAAGAACATGATATAGCTAGCGAATACCTGATAAATAAGAGGGACAAAGATATCACTAAACTGGTAGTTATTCTACATTATTTTCATTATTTACATTTGACGGATATTTGTCCACATCTTGTTTGTTGTTAACACAACGTTTCGGTTGATATACCTCCAGGTGTTTTGGGGAAATTTCGAACCTGGGTTCTCATTCCTAAGGTATTTTCCGATGTTGTTATTATTATCATTACTCAGGTCACTCCTGTAAACGAACTCGGAATCTTGGGGTTAGTAGCCCGCGCTCTTAACCACTACGCCATATGCCCACGGGCATATGGCGTAGTGGCTAAGAGCGCGGGCTAATAACCCCAAGATTCCGGATTCGATTCCAGGCAGTGACGTGAATAATAATAATAATAATAATAATAATAATAATAATAATAATAATAATGATAATAATAAATGACACTAAAAAACCCCTGTGATCGAACAACACTGTTTACGAGGCTCTATGCCTGAAATGACCAAATAACTACCATTGGAACTCACACACAAGAAATTGTCTTCTCGATGAAATGGATTTTATAATAGACACATACTATGCATGATACAAATGTTATGTACTTCATATGAATATTCTACAAGCATGAAATATTTTACAGAGAAGCAACACAGTGTACGCTGCAGACTACATTGATTCTGTAGTCCTTCCGGTCTGACCTTAAGGACGCCACGAAAGCAAAACCGGTAAAAGTGCTCCAGTTGGCTCAGATATCGAGCGTTTCTGATTTGTACAAGAGAGAGAAGGTGGTCATTACCATATACACGAAGAACGTCGTATTGATAACTTCGAATCGATAAAAATTCACATTTGAAGTCTATCAATAGTAGTCCTGCATACTTCAATGTTAGGTTTTATAACCGATATTAGCACTGGTCATAAATGATTCCCTAAATAGTCAAAGCTGACGCTTTCGAGCAGATTTTTGGTTAAGGATTGTGGGGCGACCTTCTCTAAAGCTGATATAAACACAATCCAAGTTTTCCTGAGACTGGTGAAGACCCTAGCTTAATTGTACGCAAATTTCAGGACACTGAGGATGTTTTGATTGTCATCCTCGATATAGTGAGTATTATTCACACAAATCACACTTTGTTTTTGTACTTTATTTGAGAAGATTGGATCTGAATCGATTCTGATTTGTCTTGTATTTGATGATGTCATCGGAGAGAAGTGTAGGTTTAACGGAGTGTATGATGGCCACAAAGATGATTAATAATGTTAAGTGTTGAAATGATGAAACATTCCATTTTGATGTCAGAATTAAGTTGGTCGGGTGTCGTGGTCCTTTTCTATTTACGACAGTGACAGTCATGATTTTAAGAAGCTGCGAAAGAAGGCAACCGGTAACACAGTTGAAGAGACATGGACTGCTTAAGGGTTCTTTGTGTTCTTGGGATCGCAAACTCAATGCAGCCAGGATCTTTGCTGTCCTTGTTGTTCCATCCAAAGTGCCAAGGCTGTGCGCAGGATCCCACTTTAAATATTGTGCATTACCACCAGTTCTAAATGGATCTCCGTCAATCTCACTATCTGTCTGTCGGCATGTCTGTCGGACTCTCTCTCTCTCTCTCTCTCTCTCACTATGTGTGCGTTTGTGTGTGTGTATGCGTGCGCACGTGTGTGTATATATATATATATATATATATATATATATATATATATATATATATATATATATAGATATATAGACACATACATACATAATATAAATAACATATAAACATATGCATATATCCATACATGCATGTACATACCTACATCTATATGTATACATATATGCATATATGAGTACAGGACATAAAAAAACGTTAATATAAACATATGCATATATCCATACATATATGTACATACCTACATCTATGTGTATACATACATGCATATATGGGTACAGGACATCAAAAAAACGTTAAATATATAAACATATGCACATACATACATACATACATACATACATACATACATACATACATACATACATACATACATACGTACATACGTACGTACGTACGTACATATGTGTTTTTTCATGCGTGCATATCCGTTCGTGAGTATTTGTATACATGCATGCGAGTGTGTCTGTTTTTGTCTGACACGAACAAAACCGAGAAAACATTTAAGTCTGTAATCCTAAAATTAGAAATGAAAAACTCTACATAAATTAAAAAGAAAAGGTTACGGAGACATAATTGCTATGAATGACTGAAATAATTCTTTGCTGGTGGATTGAATAATGTCACGAATGTTTGAATAACACAGCCAAGTAGACTTAACGGTCATACTGTATGGTCAGCGTGCCGGAAATAATAGAATAAGAAATTACAAGCAGAAAAGACAACATTAAAGAGAGTTCATTGCAAGTTACATTTATAATAGAGCACAACAGGTGGTTTCTGCTAACAACTGGCAAAGTTGAAGAAGACAAGAATATTATCTCTCTCGAAACATACACACACACATTCACTCACACGTGGGAATTGTGGAACAGCAAAATATAAATAGCATTAATTATTTAGTTTTTAAGCACCGTTTCTCTAATTTCTGATCTAATCTCATCTCGATCAATTTTGGTTTTACGAAACGAAGCTCAATGAAAAAGAAAATAAAACACACTAAAACACTACCTAATAAATTAAATATAGGAAAAACATCTGGGAAAAAATGGAGCCCTGCCACATGGGCAGAAGGGTTGCAAGAGTAAGTGTAGAGGTACCAAGGATCAACTCCTGATAGATATTTTGGGACAAGCACTCTTACTCAAAATACAACATGGCGGCACTTTGAGAAAATGCGAGATAGAAAGAGGAAAGCACTTGGTTTACGAAGCTGAAGTCACTCAGTACTCCAAAATAATGAAATTCTAAAGAAAAAAATATATCGCTCCATACAAAAGTGACTTTTAAAGAAAGATGTGTCAATCACCAGCCTTCTTTCTGAAACGTAGCTGAGGTAAAAAAAAAAACCCAAAAAACAAAGTTAAGTAGCCATATCTGAGATTTAAAGGACTACAATACACCACATCCTATTAAATAGATCAATGTTGAATGATCCATGCCCAAACGTTAATGGATCAAGGAGGTGCAACCGAAAAATCTCATATCCTTTTTAGATCTAAAGGCTTTATCGGCCAACTGAAATCTGGGTCCGAAATTTTAATAAAATATAACCATCTAGACAACTTTCTATGATAGAACTTGAAAACATCACCCTCTCCTATTAAACATGTAGTCTCACAAACTTTAACGTTTCCCCGTTGAATTAATTGCATCAACCGTATTAATTTCGATTCTTGTGAGCCAAAGGGATATGGCACTTATTTCCTTTTCCCTCTATGTTTCTGCTTTTTTTTCTTTTTTCTCAATCCACTTTTTTCTTTTACTTTTTTCTCGTTTCTTCTCGATCTTTCTCGCTTTTTCTCAACGAGTGGCCATGTTTTAGTTCGAGCCTGAATGATTGTCTGAAAATATACGACAAACTATACATTGTATTACCAGAGACATGAAACTTATAGTAGCTCGCATTTAACTCCTGTCTATATTAAATTATATTTATTTTTTTGTTGATCTACCAATAACAGAACAATGCATCCTATATGTTTTTCTCCGACATACATCAGCAAAAGATACAAATATCGGCGAGAAGACTGAAAAATTGTCGCTCTTCGAACGAATTCCTTGGCCATATTTGTTCGGCAGTGAGTGAAAAACCCTTCCTAGTCATCCTCGTTACTAACAATGAAATGAGCTGGTGATTGGTCTGCTGGAAGCTTGTAACCTACGATGCTATTTTTCACCAATTGCAATATAAAATAATCTAGTAACAGGTTATTTCTTTCACCAAGTGAACACAACATTAGTCAAAGTTGATGCTAAACATAGCCTGACTTAAGAACTGATTATATGCGATAACATTCAAACGACATTTAATTGACTCGCAGTGCAATTAAATCAATTCTTTGTGTATATTTTAAGTCAATAAACACGTACTAACCAAGTTTATCTCATCGTTATTCTAATTTCCCCTTGTTATTATTGCTGTCGTTGTTTCAGTTGTAAGAAGACAGTCGAAGTGGCAAGATGCAAAGTTTTCAAAATGACATTACATATATTGAAAAGTAAAGAAAACTTAAATTATAAGCAATAGTCTTGGATAATTGTTTAAACTAAAGTAATTAGCGGCGTTATAGATTTGGGGATTCAACAAATATTTAAGTGGATGAGAGGTTTGTAGAAATAATAGTTTCGAGTTAGGACCCAATTTTGTACTGTATACATAACCAATGTATACATACACAATGTTTCAGTCATTGGACTACCAGTCATGCTAGAGCGCCACCTTGTGGGATTAGTCGAACTATTCGATCTCGAAATTTATTTTAAGTTTATCTCTTTTGTCGTATCACTGAGGTACGAAGAGCATAAGCAACCCAGCACTGGTTGCCAGGTGATCGGATGGGGAGGACAAACACAAACTCTACACTCGCACAAAAAGTAAGCATATGCATAACACAAAAAACCCATACACACACACATACATACATACATACATACATGCATGCATGCATACATACATACATACATACATACATACATACATACGTACGTACGTACGTACTGGGCAGTGCAAAAGTAGGTTAACAGTCTTATTTTTCAGGGTTGTGAGTTTTAATGACGGTTAATTTTGTGCCACCCTGTACATAAACACACGCATATATATATATATATCATATACAAATTTATATAGACGTATATATACAAACACACAGTCACTCACACACACACACACGCACATACACGCACATATGCACACATATGTGTGTGTGTGCGTGTGTGTGTGTGTGTGTGTGTGTACGAAGGGCTTCTCACGGTTTCAACCTACCAAATTATTCACTCACAAAAGTATTGGCTGGCCCAGGCTCTATTAGGAAACCTTTGCCGAAGCTGTGCCGCAGATTGGGACTAAACCCGAAACCACATGGTTGCGAAGCGAACTTCTTAACCCCACAACACTTACCTGTGCTACTCTCATCTATAAACAGTTGTTGGTCAAACCGATCGAAATGTATTGTAGAAGTAAATATTTGGAGGTCTAACCCTGGTACAAAACTACACATTGGGTGAGTTAGTCGTTAGTTGATCAAATTCGATCTCAGTGCTTGATTGATATTTTATTTTATCGAAGCGCGAGAGAATGAAAAGAAAAATGATCTCAGCAGGAGTCGAGAAGATGTAACTAAATACGTGTAGACATTTTTTCCGACGCTTTAAACATTCTGCCAATCCACTATCTTCGTAGGTGTAAATATTCCTTTCTACTGCAGGCCTGAAATTTGGGGAGAGGTGGGAGGGTGAGTCGATTACATCAACCCAAGTATGCAACTAGTGTTTATTTTATCGACCCCGAAAGGATGAAAAGTAAAGTTGACCTCGGCGGAATTTGAACTCAGAAAGTAAAGACGGACGAAATGCCGCGAAGTATTTGTCCGGTGTATTAATGATTCTACCGCCTTTGTAGTTGTAAATATTAAAAGATGTTTCATCTCTAATGATGAGGTCGATAGTCCGAAATATTACACACACACACACACACACACAGATGTATGTATGTGTGTGTGTGTGTGTGTGTGTGTGTGAGTTGTCACTATGCGCATGCTTGTCTTATATTCAGAAACTAAAAAACGATCACCCAGAAAACTATATACATCATTATTCGCTATCTCACAGAGAAGTTTGTAAAGCAGTTATTTTGAAAGACAGCGGACAAATTTCTTTCAAAACACGACCTTCTGTCTGGAAGGAAATGGAGAAAGATAGAAAGTTGATACGGTTTAGTGTTGGCAAAAACTAGAAATCTGGAAAAAGAATGGTAGCGTAAGTTAAAGAAATATTCTAAAATACATTTGTGTGACGTCAAACTCTTTGTTTTTCTCATTGCTTCAGTATCTCTGATTACTCTCTACCTATGTGTGTGTGTGTGTGTGTGTGTGTGTGTGTGTGTGTGTGTGTGTGTGTGTGTGTGTGTGTGTGTGTGTGTGCGTGCGTGCGTGTGTGTGTGTGTCTGAGGGAGAGAGCGAGAGAAAGAAAGAGAATGCGTGCGTATATGTACGAGAGAGATACGTTTTGGAATAGTGGAATAGAGGGAAAAGCGAATGAGAGACATTCATAAAGAGAGACACATACATAAAGACAGGGACGTGGATAGTGAAAGAAAGAGAGAGACTCGGATAAATGATAGCCATAATGGTGGCAGCTTGAAAACTGAAAAACATTTTTCATTCACATAAACAATTCATTGCAAAACCCTCCTTCACTGAACCATCAAATCAAACTCTACCAGCTTGAATAATGCCGAATATATTAGACAATACAAAGTAGTCTCTGATAAAAACAAAAAAAAAAACAAAAAAGAAAAAATTGGATGGCCACCGCTAGAAGGGCTTTTAACCATCGATTTGTTCGAGCAGAACTGATCTAAGTTGTTAAATACACATCGTTTGTTTTAGGAATTCATTACATCCACTAACATTCTGAAGATATTCAGTCGACTTGCAACGCAACTAAATCAATTCTGGTTGCATATTTTATGTCGATAAGCACACACTATCCAGGCCTATCTCATTGTTGTTCGATTTTCCTATTGTTATTACAGTTGTTGTTGTTGTTGTCATTGCCGTCGTTGTTGTTGTAAATACATCATTCATAAGGAGATGGTTGACTTGGCAACAATAATGACATCGATAATAATAACTATGAAACTAGTAAAAGTGTATAAAATTAAAAGAATCTAAATACAGAAAATTCCAAGAAATAACTTGAATTTGAAACTCTGTTTTCAAATATAGAAACTCTTAAATGCGGCAATACACAAATAGCAGCAATACATAAATAGCAGCAATACATAAATAGCAGCAATAACTGATGTATAGCTTTATAGGCTTATGTATAGCTTTATAGGCTTATGTTTTGCGGGCATTAAAAACGGTACTACGCGAACAGAAGTCCCTGTTTAATAATGTAACTCTGGATTACTCTCATTGATCAAGACTTATTAGTCTATTTTTTCCGTTACCCTTAGACATATTCCAGCCTGTGGCCTGCAGACGTTGTGTTGCCTCACTTTGCTTTTTCTACTGCGATTACAGTGGCCTTTTTTCCTCCGAGCTAACTGGTCTCGTATTACCGAATCAACTTCCTCGCCTCTTCTGATCTCTACCATATTGTGTCTGCCCTGCCCTTGGTTGTGCTCTAACCACTACACTCAATCCTTTCTCCCCAATGGAATGTAATCCATGTGGAATTACTCCACTGTCTATTTTCCCCCTGAAGCTATTTACTTGCAGTTGTTCAAGAAGAAACATCAACTTCATCAACCTCACTGCTCTCAGAGGACCGGAGAAGGCTATCTACACAGTTCTTGCTACCAGAAGACAACATTAAAAAAGAAAAGATATAAAAAGGTCAAACTGAAATATAAAGCGTCCAGTTAACATCTGCCACTGTAAAGAAACAGTGCCCTTGACTAATTGTAAAAACACTTTATACCCAGAAGCTGATAATATAACGCTTATTTTTGCAAGCAATTTCGTTAGCTGGTTGTGAAAGCTGATCGAAAGGCACAACAAACATATAGCGTTTCGCTATCGCAGTGATTCATAACATTTTGTAGCTCAGCGCCTCCTATCATGGAGTGGTATTTTACAAATGCTTTCATGTTTTGTTGAAAATGAATCAAATCATTATCATCAGCTAATTTTGCGCGTTTATTTATCATCTCTATGTTCTTGTAGTATCCACTCTAGCTCCTGTCTCTTTTAGATATTTACATGGCTTAGGATTAACGACTTCTGTGTAAATTTGTTATGGAAATTACTAAAGAAAGCGAGAACTTATGGAACGAAATTATGTCGAATCCTGACACATTGTCACTCATGATTCATCATTCATGTTTTCTGCTCACTCATAACACAATGTCTAACTCATAGTCTAATCCTCATAAAGATTTCTTTCGTTCTTTCGTTCATTAGTCATTGTTCTCTTTTTTCTTAAGCCCCAGAACGCATAAAGCCTGTAATCTGGTTTCCATGGTGCATAAGTGACCGAGATCCCAACATTGCCTCTGAACGGGACACTGGTCCGTTACAGGGTTCAATGCCAACATTTTTTGAGAGGCGGGGACAAGGCGATAACATTGACTGCAGTATTTGACTTGTACTTGATTTTATCGAACGCGAAGTGACGAAAGGCGAAGTTGACTTCAACGGGATTTGAAACGGAAAGTCAAAAAGCAGGAATAAACGCTGCTAAACATTAATTGCCATTATTCTTGATAAATTCTTGATTTAAAAAATTGCTGATAAAAAAATGCATTTTTAAAATTTGTCCACCATTTCTAACGCTCCTTTCTCGTTTTCGTTTATGTTTTTATATTTATTTTTGATGTAACAGTATTTGAAAGATTTCCGCCCATGGAAAGCTGATCACGCTCACTCTAAAAATGTATGATAACGTTGATCACTGCTATAGGAATCTTCCTCCTCAGTGTTTATTCTATTCTTGTGTCCACTAAATCTCATCTTGGCTAAAGAACGCAAATAATCGTTAACGTATCAAGTATGAAGACTGCAGTATGTAAATAAACATGTTACGACTGGTCATGCCATTTTATTGTGACTTTTATATCAGTGCTCCAAAAATCACAAAAGACAATGGGTCCGTTAAAATGAAATACAACGCCAAATCTTTCGCATAAAGGAGGAAATGGTTATAATAAAACTGATATATTTACAATAATCTATACGCCTTCCAAAATGATTGTCCAAAGAAGAGCGTTATCGACGTTGGCAATCCGGATATCATATTGTGTGTGTGTGTGTGTGTGTGAACAACATAACGATTTAAGAAGCGCTGATGATATGAAAAATACAGATGATCTTCATTGTAAGAACCGTTTTTTAGACATGAACCAGAAATATAGGGACACGAGATGGACTCCCATCACGAAAAACTAGAAATAATCATTCTTTCACCAAAAACATATTAACCCTTTAACTAATAGATATACTTAGCCAGGGATTAAAGTTCACACGAACCCCTCAAAAATTAAATACGTCTGAAATTAAAAATGACATAGCAGAATTCTGCAGAAAACTTAGATTAGCGAAAAAGATTTTTGAGAGGGATAATGAAGATGAAATTCTAATCAAAATCACACAAAAGCGAATTCCGTCCTAAGAGAGGAAGAAATACAGCTTTTGGGGAATTCTGTCAACATATTTTAAACTTTTTTTATAGAAAAAAGGGAAACAAAATAATTTCTAATTTTGGTTGTCAACAATGAGCCCACATAACAGATTAAAAATATAACAAAGATATTAAGGAAGCTGACAATGCAGGTTATTGGCTACGCCCATATAACTCTTAGCCAATAAAGAACCTGATTACTTTACATGATTCAAATATTGAACTTCTATGGCTCCTTTGAAATACATATGAATTGGCCAATGAAACATATTAAAGAGCAATGGAAAATTATGTGAACATCCCAAATCGTCAAATTAAAAACTAAGATGTATGCACCAGGCGAAACTCATCGTTTTAAAGAATTTCAAGAAAATCTGTTCTTTAAGCATATATTTGAGCTTCACACGAGATAATTTTGATCCGCTCAACCATTTACTTAATCCAATATACAAAAATACCTATACTGGCACATTTGATGTTGTGAACATAGCAACGTATTCCACACAAATATTGAATCGAAGCTACAGAATATTGACAAGATTTATTTTCTTATCGAATACCAGAACACAGAAAATTTATTGAAGATGGTCTACCACTCATTTTAGGAAGCAGCTTCTTCATATTCGACAATACAGCCTAAACGACAAAAGTCAGGAATAGACATGAGAACGGAAGTTGCTCCAACGTATACCAACTTAGATATGGAGTAGCATGAACTGAAAATCGATGAAAATTCCTGACAAATGTTTGGAGATGGATTCAGCTGCTTTTTGAAAGAAAACTAGAAGAGGTTTGTGGACGATTATCTCACTTTATGGAGGGGAAAATACTGACAGAATGAAGCAATTCCAAAATCTTATCAACAACATAAACTCTCACATTCAATTTTCTACTGAGTTTAACAACGATAAGTTTAACAACGATAAATTCCCTTTTTTAGGTATTCTAACAAACACAAGCACAAAACTAGAAGCTGAAATATATCTTAAACCCACCGATTCACAGCAATACCTCCCTTTTACATTATATCACTCAAAACACAACCAAAGTAAGATTTCATTTAACTTCTTAGTAAAATGAATCTTTATTTTGAAACCAGTGAAATAAGACACCAAGGACTAGACGAAATGGAAAAATACTTATTACAAAAAATACCCTCTAGAGTCGATTAACTTTGTAATTCAGAAACAAATTAACATCCAAAAGCTTCGAAACAACAAAATACATAAAAGAAAAAATATCATTCCATATATTTCAACTTGAAACCCAAAGAACGCCGAAATTTTCACTATCATGTGTATAAACTTACCAAAAAGTGAAAAACGTTTTGGAAAAACATCCAATTATAAAGAATTAAGAGAAAATTATATCACTGAAAAGGATATTGACCAATGCAAAGTTACATAGACAAACGATGGACCCCAAAGTCAGTAAATACAACCGACCAAATTATGATAGAATGCTCCAAATTCCACTTCAAAGAGGGTCTTACTTTCAAAATCAAAAACAATTTCTCTCGTAATACGGACAACCTAATACACATTATAACAAATAAACGTTGCCTAGAATATTACATTGGACAGCGATGTACTGTCGTTCAGAAAAATAACGACGGTACGTCGCCAACAGATCAGGGAACTGCATACAAGAAAAAGTGGAGTGAAAATATAGAAAATTTTGAGGATTTGGTCGTTTCTTTTTATCAGTGTAACCACTCAACGACAAACTTAATGCATTATGCTTTAATTAGCTCATAACACTAACTATATTCCCATAAAGTTCTCCCAGTTGGTGAAATTAAGACAAAAATGTTTGCTAAAGACTAACGATGGTGTAAGGATGACCAGTAACTGCTCTGATTGGAAAGAGACGGAAAGTTATTTGTTAATATGTTTATTTACTCTAACGTTTTTCTTTTGTTTGGTTATGAATATAAGCTGGTGCACCTTCATGTTTGTAGGTGCGTATATGCGTGCATGTGTATGCGTTCGTGTGTGTGTGTGTGTGTGTGTGTGTGTGTGTGTGTGTGCGTGCGTGCGTGAGTTTGTCTGTGTGTCATTGTGCTTGTGTCTGTCTCAGTACCGCTTGACAACCGGTGCTGGTTTGTTGTCCCGGTAACTTAGCTGTTTGGCAAAATACACCGGACTTTCAAGAAAATAACTACTGGGGTCGATTTGTTCGACTATGATCCTTCAAGGTGGTGCCCCAGCATGACCGCAGTTCAATAACTGAAACAAGTAAAAGACAAAAGATAACAATTTCCTCATGTTAAATATTTATAATTTTTATTTTTAGGAAGGCTCAAACTCGAAGCAGATAAAGCTATAAATAACAGCGTGCAAATACTGGGTTTAAAATCCCTTGGATGGAAAAAGTTGATGGCTGCACGTGATTAAAGGTAGAATCCTTGTAACGTTTACAGATATGGGTTCGCTGCCCATAGGCAGCTTTCAACTCTTTTCAGTTCAACGGGCTTTTTGTAACTCAATATTGCTTGCTATTATTTAAAGCTTTGGTTAAAGCTGGCAGAATCGTTACCATGCCGGACAAAATGCTTAGCAACATTTCTTTCGACTCTACGTCCTGAGTTTAAATTCTGTCGAGGTTGACTTCACTTTTTCATCCTTTCGGAATCTGTTAAATAAAGTATCAACTGAGCATTGATGTCAATGTTATCGACTTACTCCCTCACGTACCTATAGCAGGAAAAAATATTTAGAACTTTATCTGCTTCGAGTTTCACCGTTCCAGAAAAGAATTATTTCACGTTCTCTCGAAGTTTCTAAATTCTTATGATGTCAACATTTATTACATTTATGCTTGATTGTTATAAAAAAGCATGAGCGAACGGTAGACAAACATTGTGACAGGGATTTGGTATAAAACAACACGAAACTGGTGAGCCGGCACCTGAACGACTTGGATAAGAGAAACTTATTCCGTTATGTTTTTCTTTTTGGTTTTTGCCTTTGCAATGTAATTTTAAGTTTACAGTAAATTTAAGCTGGGATATTATTTAAACCGTTGAAGTTCTCGCAAAACAAAACAAAAAACAAAAACGAACAAACAATTAGATGATGCAGTATAGTATCGTGTTGAGCTGAAAGTCTATTTGCGCTGAAAAATATAGAAATAAAATTGAAGAATGGAATTAACTCTATAATGGCTGCGCAAAAAAAGAGTGTGTGTGTGTGTGAATGAGTTGGGTGGATCTTGTGGTTTGGAAAAAGCAAACAGAGAAACGAATTTAGATAAACAGTCGGTAACAGCGGCTACATTATTAAATATCATTAAGAATAAGACTAATAGCTTATATAATACACACCTTTTTATACTCATATATATACATATATATATTCATATATATATATTTACATATATATATATACATATATATATATTTACATATATATATACATATATATATATATATATATATATATATATATATATATATATATATATACATACATACATACATATGTACATACGCATGTATGTTTGTATGTGTGTATGTATGTATGTGTGTATGCTTGTATACACATACATGCACACACCATATAGAGAGAGAGAGATGCAGTTATAGGAAAGTGTTTGTTTTTCCCCTTCCTTTTTCAGATTATAAGGAATTGTTTGGAGAATATTTGGCTGCTACTTCTAGCAAACTGACCCGCGCAATCATTAGCGATTGAGCTGGCTTGCAATTCTTTCTACTAGAGATACAAGGCCTTAAGTTTCGTGAGAAAGGTAGCTAGTCGATTACATCGACCCTAATGCTTTTAATGATCATTTCTTAAGTATGTGTCGCAACGGTATCCGATTCTATTGAGCAGATCAACAACGTCACGATGACGTGAGATCGTATTGAGTCCTGAGCGTGAAACAGGTTTTTCTCTATCATTCGTTCTTCGCCTCTAACGAATGTAAGAAATCCATTGAAGATCGTTATTAAGAGGGTTAATAACTTCTTAAAGAGGGACTCAATGCTTTCTGATCTCTATGTGGAGGCGCAATGGCCCAGTGGTTAGGGCAGCGGACTCGCGGTCATAGGATCGCGGTTTCGATTCCCAGACCGGGCGTTGTGAGTGTTTATTGAGCGAAAACACCTAAAGCTCCACGAGGCTCCGGCAGGGGATGGTGGCGAACCCTGCTGTACTCTTTCACCACAACTTTCTCTCACTCTTACTTCCTGTTTCTGTTATGCCTGTATTTCGAAGGGTCAGCCTTGT
>NC_142931.1:16585416-16587916 GCF_046866305.1 Octopus bimaculoides | reverse complement strand
AATAAGTCAAACCTGTATGTAAGTCCCAGACACTTTACCACTTCTTAGCAAACCACATCCAAAATATAACGAAAACAAAAATGGAATTAAATACTATTTATATCAACTAAATGCGGTTTAAACGAACGATGCAGTATCAACGTGACCATTCGACCTATTAGAAATAACAAAATTTCCTTAAAATTGCACATTACCATCCGGAGGACATATTGGGTTATGTGGTTCTAGATACACAATGTACGAGAGAAGGACAGGATGGTTATGGATGGAACGACACACTATATGCAATACTGGATTCGAGGCAGGATCCTCATGGCTGGAATGCCTTTCATCTTAGCTCTCTGCTTAATCGATACTGATTTATGTCTAGAACAACTCTACATGTGATTCGATCATAAAAGGAAATTAAAACAAATTTGTTTTGAAGTTTTGTTTAATTTGATTTGAAATTTCTCATCTCCTTCACACATACATACATATATGCATACATACATACATACATACATACATACATACATACATACGCACACACGTACGTGCGTGCGTATGTACGTATATGTATGTATGTATGTGCGTGGGTGTATGAATGTATGTACGTACGTACGTACGTACGTATGCATGTATGTATATATGTATGTATGCATGTATGTATGTATGTATGTATGTATGTGCGCGGGTGTATGAATGTATGTATGTATGTGCGTGGGTGTATGAATGTATGTATGTACGTACGTATGTACGTACGTACGTATGTATGTATGTATATATGTATGTATGTATGTATGTATATATGTATGTATGTATGTGCATGGGTGTATGAATGTATGTATGAATGTATGTATGTATGTATGTATGTATGTATGTATGTATGTATGTTCGTACGTACGTGTGTATGTATGTATGTATGTATGTATCTATCTATCTATCTATCTATCTATCTATCTATCTATCTATCTATGTATGTACCAAGACAAAGCTTGTATTATCATTATGGTCTGCGTTTTAATAAACAAATAAATAAAATAAAAACTTTGTAAAAATGTGTTTATCACTTAAATTATCTCTGCCATCACTGCTCTTCAGAAAACAATTGCAAATTCAAATCATGTGTCCTTTTTTCTGAAGAAATGGCTTTGTTTAATATTGTTACGATAGCATCTTCAGACCGTTCCAAGGAGAGATGAAAAGCAGAGCAATTGGCAGAATTTCTCAAACATTTTGAGAAATAAGATAAAAGAGAAAGAAAACAGATTCTATATTTTCATGGCATCTCTTAACATTTGATATTTAAAGAGACACCAGAATGATGATGATGATGATGATGATGATGATGATGATGATGATGATGATGATGATGATGATGATGATGATGATGATAATGATGATGATGATAATGATCCTCATCATCGTCGTCGTCGTCGTCATCATCATTAACAACAACAACAACAACGACAACAACCCATAAACATTACTGTCCTGAGTCCTAGAATTCATACGGCCCCGTTACCCGGTTCCCATAGTGTATAAGTGACTAAGATCACAACATTACCCTTAGACGGGATGTCAGTCTGGAGCAAGGTTACGCATTTACAGCTGCGTGAACTGATGAAATGCGAAATGACGCGTTTTTCTTAAAAACACAACGCACCGCCCGCTCCAGGATGCGAAGCCACGATGATCTCGCGATTAGTAGTATTCTTATAAACTTTTGTAGGCTCCCCACTACGTCCGTGCGTTAATACCATAAAATCAAGGCTGACACGGTTGAATAAACATATCTAGTGACAGTCCCAAAATAAGGCTCTCTAAATTTAATCTACCGAGTGGTAGAGCGGACAGGAGTGGTTTCTATATAGCCTCGTGGTTGAATAGCTATGGTTTGTGTCTGTGTATACAAGCATCAAATTTAGCTATTAGATGTCATTTTTCTAATCATTCAATACTTATGTACATGAAAAATCTGCCAGTTAGCAGTCATGATCATGTCCAAAGTTTAGGTTGTTAGCTGTATAAATTCAACATGTAATAATCGAAAATTATGAATGTGCATTCCTTTAGACCTACGATAATGTTCCTGTTTGAACAAATTGAGTCATCAGCAATGTGATATATTTGCAGAGCAACGCCGGGTACTTTTCTGGTTTCATCTGTTTCACTCGGATCCCTTTGCTGACGTCAATGCAAGTATAGCACCCTAAAACGATTCATAAACATCTTATTCTTCTTACTTTTGCAGATAATTTTATCCGAAGATGTTATTGTCTATTTTGAACTCCATTCAGATTTGCTTCGAGTGTTTACTTGGATGTTTAAATATAACTCAGAGACTAATCAATGAAACCGGACAGTGCTTTAGATGTAACAAACTTCAAATAGTGTTACCCAGACGAGAATCATTTGCAGAAGCTAAAACGTAATCAACGAAGAGGTCAACATGTAATTGAGAAGCTAATAAGGACCTTCTTGTTCTTTTTTGTCGTATGATAAATCTTCAAAGAAA
>NC_142931.1:16580416-16582916 GCF_046866305.1 Octopus bimaculoides | reverse complement strand
TTTTGAATAGAATTTATTTTCGATAATTTCAATTGATTTTAATCGATTTAAATTTCTTTTCTATTTGAAAATTGGTTATGAAACACGTGTAATCTTTTTATTATATTTATCTTAGGATATTTACTTTACTTTATATTATACTCATTTATTGTGCTTTTAATTATTAATTTTTCTATATGTGATAGTGGATTTTCATCGATGAGTTCTTGAAAATTGGTTATTTTCCCTAAAACTATATATTTTATATATACTTTATCTATAAGGCTCAATTTAATTTTTAATTTTTTATAAATTGATTTTAATTGAGTTTTTTACCTGTAATTTTGGATTTTGTCCCTAATATTATATATATATATATATATATATATATATATACACATACATACATATATATGTATGTATAAGAAAGAACACAAGGAGAAAAAGTTAGACGAAAGCATAGCAAGCGGGAAACTAGACGAAAATTTAACGGGCGGGAATATATATATATCCAGGCACACACACACACACACACACACAAATGCATACATGCTGATAGTCTCCCGTGTCTGAGCAAGCTGGTTCTGCAATTTCTTGCTGAACAACCGCACGAACGATTTGTTTATAGTGATCAGATGCACGTGCTGTACATTAGTTCACTTCCTCCATCAAATCGACGTTGCCTGAACAGGCGCATGGTGTACCGTAGGTCAGGTGTCGTCGTGAAGATAGATTACAATGCACCGGCCGGTTCAGAAATTGAAACTCCGATTTTCGGATCGTGTCTGTGACACCCAAAACACTAGGCTATGCATTCTCATACGTACATACATAACTGCATACACACATACAGACTGACAGACTAACAGACAGACATTTTGTATCGCCTTCCAACACCCAGAAAGATAGATTTTCCTCGTGTTCAGAACAATCTACAAAAGTATAGAAACATTTATGGGCGTATATGCGTATGCATGTGCGACTGTGCGTGTGTTTAGAAAGATAGATAGAAAGATAGATAGAAAGATTGACGGACAGACAGACAGACAGACAGACAGACAGACAGATAGATAGATAGATAGATAGATAGATAGATAGATAGATAGATAGATAGATAGATATAATACACACACATGCTCACACACACGCACCTACATATACCTATGTGTATATACATACACACACAGATATATAAAGGGTGCGATGTGTAAATTGTTGCCATTTTATATTTTAAATTTTGCACATGCACATTGTTTATTTTTGAGTTTATCGACTACACAATACTGTAGGATCAGTTGGGCACCGTCTGTGAAAAGAGCAGCACCATGATGCAATTCACTCTGCCAGAAATTTGGAAACGACATACTGTATTGCTTGGCATTCGTGCCAGAAGCTCCAATACCAATATTTCAGAGTGTTTGGGTGTCAACTTGAAGACAGTGCAGAGGATTCGAAAAGAGTTGGATGAATCTAATGGTGATTACGAAGGTACGGCAGCTCAGAAAACTCTCAGATCGTTTTGATAAAAGAAGTCCTGTGTCTGTTGATGGGATCCAAGCCATAATTGACTACGGTCCATCCAAGTGAACCAGGTCCATCGATAGAAACATGGGAGTGTCTGAGTTTCTCATCAGGCAGGTAGTGCATGAAGACATTTGATATTTCTCAAACAAGATGAGAAAGGGCCAATTTTTGTCCAAAGCCATCAAGGACAAGAGGTAAGACTGCGCTACGAAGCTTTTGAATAAACTCAAGCATCCCCTTCCAAACGAAGATACTTTGGTTTTTCTCACACGAAAAAAATTTCTGCCAGGATCAAATGGTGAACACAAAGAACAATCTTTGACTTGCCATGTCTCCAAAACATGTACCAAGAATGATAAAAATCAAACATCCAGTCAACATCATGATGTTTGAAGCGATTACTAGTGATAGCGATCTTATGCCTCCATTCATCTTCCCAGTGTCTGGAGGAGGTAGTGCTGCTCTGGGTGAAGAGAGTGGCTGCTGGAAGATCCTTTGTCTGGCATCGGGACTCTGCACCATGCTACACAGGCAGGAGAACCCGGTCATGGCTGTCAGACAATTTCTGCTACCACATCACCCCTAACATCTGGCCACCTAACTCCCCAGACTGCAACCACCTTGATTATTATGTGTGGAGCTCAGTTGAGTGAGAGGCTAACAAAACTCCTTGTAACACCAATGATAAACTGAAGGCAAGGATTATGGTAGCATTCACCAAACAAGGAGACCGTCCACAAGAGTTGCAAGAGATTCCGAAGTCGTCTGGAGGCCATGGTTGAAGCCAATGGCGATGTTTTTGAATAAATTTACTCTAGCATTTCAAAATATTTTAATGTAATTTTGCTAAACAATCCTGTTAAAATAGGATATCAGTGTTATTTTCATTTTTGCGTAATTTAAACGGCAGTATATTCACAGCATCCTGTATATATATAGATATGTATGTATATATGTATTATAATTATTACTGTTATTATTATCATTATTGTTATTA
>NC_142931.1:16557916-16577916 GCF_046866305.1 Octopus bimaculoides | reverse complement strand
AGCAAATGTCGTGGTATGATAAGTTTGTTGAAAGAGTAGCAGGAAATGTCACTGAACTATAGTTTCCTTCTTTACTTTTCATTGTTTATATATTTTAAGTAAATGTTGAGCCTGTGACCAGAAATCTAGCAAATCCAGATATCTCACCAGCTCCTAACGTTTTCAGATAAATGGTTTGGTACTAGTAATATTCC
The DNA here is from genome assembly GCF_046866305.1 of Octopus bimaculoides. NCBI lineage: Eukaryota > Metazoa > Mollusca > Cephalopoda > Octopoda > Octopodidae > Octopus > Octopus bimaculoides. Next base: position 16,577,722 of record NC_142931.1, on the reverse strand, counting down.
ATTTATTAATACTTTGTAATGCTGTGAAAGCGCGTGGCTTAGTGGTTCGGGCATTCAGCGTATGGTCGTAAGCTCATGAATTCGATTCTTGGCGGGGTGTTGTGTTCTTGAGCAAGACACTTTATTTCAAGTTGCTAAAGTCTAATCCTGAGCTAATCATGAGTCATTCAAAAGAGTTCTTTCTCAAATTAATGATTCGATGAGCCTCTTGTGCATTATTTCGTGACACGACAATTCAACGCCGACAATTCAGCACTAAATAATTCAGCGCATAGATAATTCAGCGCGGGGTATTTTATTGAATTTGGGTCAAGGTTATTTTCATCCCTGTGCCTGTAATTCAAAAGAAAGAAGAAAAATTTGAATTATTTATTATTCAGCGCAGAAGTTTTGAAATGAAAATGTCGGCGCCGAATTGTCAGGCGCTGAATTGTCGGTACTCTGCATTATTTAAAACTGAAAAACACTTTAGTATACGAAAGACAAAGCTTCACTATGTATGTTCGGTAAGAAAATAATATGCGGACATAACCATAACTTAAGGCAGAACAGTGTTGACAGTATATTGGTCAGAGAAAGCCTCATTGATAGAAATCTTATGGAGAGAGAGAGAGAGAGAGAGGTGGGGAGAGACTAATAAGTGAGTTTATCAGAGGGTTTACATGGAAATCTCAACCGAAACTTTCGCAGATAGCAACAAGAGCAAAATTGCTTTTGCTCCATCGAACTAAACGAATAAGCTCGAGAGTTCATTGACAGGAAGTCATACCAAGAATGCTGTCTGGACCAGTCGCTTTGAAGGGTTTGCGTTATTTATATTTGACAGTGATGTAACACTATCAACATCAGTAAGACTATTATTCTAGTTTTTGCAATTTGTCCATTGTTTAAAAAAAAAGAGACTACATTTCTTTTGATCATTGTTATCTGAAATGTTATTTTTAGCAAAAAGTCTGTAAAAGTGCCTATACAGAATCAATACAGGTTAACCACCTGGTAACTGGCATTCTCTTTATAACTATCAGATGTTGCTCTCTCTCTCTCTCTCTCTCTCTCTTTCTGTTTTTCTCTCTCCCTCTCTCTTTCTCTTTCTTTCTTTCTCTCTCTCTCTCTCTTCCTCTCTCTTTCTCTCTCTCTCTCGCTCTCACACACGTACTAAAAACACGTGCGCTTTACATAATATTTGCAGAAAGAGAAACCCACCGATAAATAGAAAACAAAATAAAATATGTAACTATTTTGAATAAAAATAGAAACGATATTATATATTAGTTCGTGAGAATATTCAGTAGAATTCTGTTGTCTGGGGAGAGTCATTGTCTTTCAGTGCCTTGTCATTTAATACACTCACCGGTAAAGTTTCCACTCTTTTACTTATTTATTTTCCTAAAATTTTCGTTGCGTCTTGCAACCTTTTCAATAGTCGTTGACCCTGTCCGTTATCCGAGCTGCGTTCTTTTTGTTTGTTTGTGCGCATGTGTGTGGGTCAGTGTGTGAGTGTGTGTGTGTGTGTGTGTGTGTGTGTGTGTGTGTGTGTGTGTGTGTGCATACACATGCATGTATGTATGTATGTATGTATGTACGTATGTATGTATATGTGTATGTATGTATATATGTATACATGTACGTATGTATGTATGTATGTATTATGTATGTATGTATGTACGTATGTATGTTTGTGTGTATGTATGTATGTACGAACTCACATAAAGAATCTTGCAAACCAAATCCAAAAACGAAATTTTGCAGAATATTTTCCGACATATTTTGTCGTAAATGTACAGAATATTAATGAATCTTGCAAAATCATTCAGCACTTTACAGTTATTAACTTTGAACACTCCGTCGCTTACGACGTCGAGGGTTCCAGTTGATCCGATCAACGGAACAGCCTGCTCGTGAAATTAACGTGCAAGTGGCTGAGCACTCCACAGACACGTGTACCCTTACCGTAGTTCTCGGGGATATTCAGCGTGACAAGGCTGACCCTTTGAATTACAGGCACAACAGAAACAAGAAGTATGAGTGAGAGAAAGTTGTGGTGAAAGAGTACAGTAGGGTTCGCCACCATCCTCTGCCGGAGCCTCGTGGAGCCTTAGGTGTTTTCGCTCAATAAACACTCACATCGCCCGGTCTGGGAATCGAAACCGCGATCCTATGACCGCGAGTCCGCTGCCCTAACCACTGGGCCATTGCGCCTCTTAACTTTGAACAATGTAGAGAATATTGAAATCTAAGAAAATAATCTGTAATTATCAAGGTAATTTGTTTAAATATTATTTTTATCAATTACCGAAAAATATTTCCAAAGTATATATTGCTTCTTAAACCATCATCTCTTTCCTCTTCTTCGCAGTAAAGAAATATCTAAAAACGTTTGTCAAGTCTGCCTTGTGATCGATCCCAACGGACGAAATGGAAAAGGCGTTGCCCCGGAGGGTGGCGAGGGAGATGCGCTAGAACAACCACTCTGACTCACGGGGCTCGCGCTTGCGGATAACCATCTCCAGCCTGACAGCGGGTGAGCAGGGACGTGGTTCGACGGCCGAGAACGTCGTAGGTCTGCATTGTTACAGGCTCGACCACAAACCTATCGGACAGCGGCCGATAATTTGTTTAAAATTTTAATATGTAATATGTTTTTACTATAACATTAAACAATGTTAATGCTTTAAAGCAGTGGTTCCCAAGCTTTTTCGAGTTACCACCCCCTTGACACCCAGGCCACATTCCGAGCGCCCCACCCCAACTAACCATCACAAACATAGACCTCTTTCTGAAGCAAATTCAAAGCAACTGTATTTCACAAATAAAACTTAACCTAACAAACCCATTATTTTGCTGATTTGTACATGAATCGCCACCCCATTATCACCCACTTTTCTTCTTGGAACTTTCCACTGAGTGAGAAATTACACCAATATCCGAAGTTTCAAACTGTTTAGCTAAAACAAATGTATTAAAAAATCTGTGAGCCAAACTGAATAGATCCAAACATATTTCACAGTCACACACGTCTCGCGTTTCTTTTGCGGTTCAGTGCATATACGTGTAACGACAGGGCGAGTCGTTTGTGGCATAAGAGACCAAGTTTTAGAAATTTATAAATTTTAGGCTCAGTACTCTGGTTCTATATTCGGGTCCGTCGCCACACTTTGATGCTTAGGATGGCTTCAAAACACTCTGCGTGGCACTGAAATTCGCAGTAATTCTAAGGCAGAGTACCGTAGAAAGCGTAACAATTTCTTAAAATTTATGTATTTCTTTTTGTTTCAGCCTCGTGGCTGAAATGATTATAAAATAATTAGTTTTTTGTATGCACATTAATATATTTTGGGCGTTGTTTGCAAAACGCGTGTACGTGTGTACATGGGCAAGACTTAAAGAGAGCAATACAACTGAATCGTACTTTAACACTTGTGCATCTTCGACTGCCACAATCTTCCTCGATATAGAACAGTGTTCTTAAGAACAACAACAACCAGCAACAACAATAACAGCCCTCAGAGTGACATAGACATATAACTGCCTTCTTGACACCGTTTCAGTTAACGAAGAAGGTGATAACTCCGAAGGAAAATGGTTGATTAGTAGTCTACTGACCTTCAAAATCCGAAAGCTGGAGTGTACACGAATGGGTCTTCACTTAGTCGCTCTATCTGACGGAAACAGCAACTAAATCTTCTTTGAACCACACCTTACTATCATGAAAATGAATTGATGCATTGGTTAAAATAGATCTACAAAGTGTCCACAAAGTCTGGGTACATGGGGATTAACACATACTTTAAGAAATTATTATTTCTTATATTTAATTGTTTATGTTATGATTTTATTTACTCCATGTAGTCAGACTTTGTGGACACCTTGTAGAGTCACATGTTTGGAAAAGAGCGAGAACACAGTGGGTGCGGATGATAAGGGCTTGAAAACTTTGGTTAACAGGTCTACACAATTAGAGCCGATCTAGGGTTAAATAATGGTTTCAAAGTTTGGCAGAAAGATCAGTAAATTTGACAGGTGGGGGAGGGGATGAGTTTCATTGATCCCCAGTGTTTGACTGGTACTTATTTTATCGACCTGGAAAGGATGATTGGCAGAATAGATCTCGGCGAAATTTTAACTCAGAACGGAAAAAGCCATAATAAATGCCACGAAGCATTTTGTCCGACACACTGATGATTCTGCTAGCTCGCTGCCTTTATCTGGGGTTAAATAATAACGGCGTCAACAGCAAAGAGCTGAAAGATTGGCCGACCAAAAGCTACAAAAAAGTATTGTGAGAATTTGAAGAATCTGCTAACACTGTAACTACATTAGCAACATCAACGTCAACTGCAACAACACAATCGGCAACAGCAACAACAAGAATGATTCTTTAATATCATCGTCGTTCATAAGAACAATTAGGAGTATCTTGTAATACGAGAAAAACTGAAAAATAAATAAATGATGGATGGGAAGAATAAGACGCATTTCTCACCGAGACATTAAACGATTGAGTATTGTTGATAACGCTAACACCAGAAATCAATAAAATATTGGTTTCTAACATAATATTGATTTCTTTCAAAATGTCTATAAAATAGTTAGATAACCTCTACCGCCACCCCTACGAGAATCTTAAAGCTGTACCGAAGTCTGAGTTATTAGAGGAGTCCTTCTGGGACCCGTAATTGTTTGTTTTGTTTTTAATGTATGAGGAAACCGCCACAGTCTCTCTTCACTCCGTCTTCCAGAATGTTGAGAGAGTTAGTATGAACGTTTGAATATGGGTGGGTTGGGTCTGTTCGGAAGCAAGGGCATTTAGCAGACGATCCAAGGTTGTTCAGTATAGATGCAGTAGCAATCACTGTATAACTGTATATAGACGTGTACAGATCATCTAGTCTAGACCTAGTACAGATATAATGTAACTGTAGTATAGATGTTTATACAGTATAGATATTTATACAGTATAGATGTTATATAGACAAGTAGCAGTATATAAATATAGCATTGATATATATTATGGTTGTGTATAATCGTATAAAGATGAAGTACGGATGTATATAGATGTGTATAGATGCTGTATAGACATAGTATAGATACAATGTAGACGTTGCATACATGTTTATATAGTATAGATATCGTATAGATATGTAGCTATGCATAGGCGTAGCAATGGTATCGTATGGATGTGTATAGTCATACAGAGATGAAGTATAGATGTATATGGATGGATGTATACAGATGTAGTATAGTTGTAAGATATATCTAGAGTAGATATAATGTAGATATAGTAAAGATGTATATAGACGTAGCAGCAATCCGTGCAACCAAGCTTCCGAATTGAATACATTTCATTTCTCGGTTGATGGTCATCCAACTTCGAGCGAAGTATAATGGTGGTGGCATTGCATGGGTGGTGAAGGCGGTGGGAAATAAATTGCTTTGCAGTCTATAGTTACACCATTCTGAGTTCTAAGTTCAAATCACGTTGCAGTTAACTTTGCTTTCCAACTTGCTTACGGGGTCGATAGAATGAACAACTTGGGATCGAATTGATCGTTTCTGTTATATATATATATATATATATATATATATATATCCTTTTTTCTGAAAACGGTAAGGTACGATTTGAGAAACATTTCAAGCGACTTAACGTATAGGCTCCCTTGTTAGCTCGTTGTTAATCCACTTGTCTCTTGTTACTGTCTCTATTATTATAGATATTTTCGATCTAGTTTGGATTCTTTGCCATCAAATTTGATTGCAAAGAATTCAAATTTGATGGCAAAGAATCCAAACTAGATCGAAAACATCTATATTACGTGTTATACATGAGGCGGTGAGCTGGAGGAATCGCTAGCACGCCGGGCAAAACGCTTAGCGGTATTACGTCTGCTTTTAGGTTCTGAGTTCAAATTCCGCCAACGTCGACCTTGTCTTTCATCGTTTCGGAGTCGATAGAATAAGTACCAGTTGAACACTGGGGTCGATGTAATCGATTCATCCCCTCCTCTAAAGTGGCTGCCTTTGCAGAAAAATGTGAAACCATTATTATAAACTGTTATATCTAAGTCGGCAAGCTGGCAAAATCGTTACCGCGGCGGTCAAGATGCTTAGCAGTATTTCGTCCAACTTAACGTTTTGAGTTCAAATTCTGCCGAGGTCGACTTTGCCTTTCATCCTTTCGGAGTGGATAAAATAAGCACCAGTTGAGCACTGGGGTCGATGTAATCGACTAACCCCATTCCCCGAAATTGCTGTCTTTGTGCAAAAATTTAAAGTTATTATTACCTGCTATATTAAACCGATGAGCTGGTAGAATTGTTACCGCGTCGGACAAAAAGCTTAGCGGCATTTCTTATGACTCATGTTTTGAGCTCAAATCCCGCCGAGTTAGACTTTGTCTTCCATTTTTTCTGAGCCGATAAATTAAACTAACCAGTTAAGTACTGTGTCGATCTACTAACCCCTTTCCCACTAAAATCACAGGCCTTATGCCCAAATTATAAAGAATTATCACCTGCCTTAATACAAACGAAATCAGAAATATATTAAGTCTGATTCTATCGCATATACCACCGTACCTTCACATCGATATGACTCTAATGCCGATTTGAAAACACAATCAAATCATTAGTATTCCCAAATAGCCTATATCCACCGCCAAACTTTTTACAATAGGACGTGTTGGGTATTTTAATCTTTATAGGTTAGCAAGAATTTAATGAGAATTTCCCCAACGTATTGTCTTTTCATTCGCGAGTGCTAATTTTCATTGCAATTTCTCTGAAATCATCAACATTAACAAAACTAGAATTTTCCTGAACATTCAATCCAAACACAGTTTTATTACAAATGGGTTTTATTTTGAAGACGTTTATCTTAAATTAATTAAAACTATTCAAAAATGCTACAATGAATCTTCGTTCTAGAATTATATTCTGAATATACTTAAGTCGACCATTTTTGTGAGATGCATGCAGATGTGTACACACACATATCTAACAAACGTATAGTTCACCAATGCGATGTGCATGTGTGTATGTATGTAAGTAATACTTTTCTATTCAATGTGTAAGCGAATAATTACTTCTGTATTTATACATATTTCACAATTTCTATTTTATTATTTAAATCAATGTGGATATTAAAATATGAACATGGTGAATGTAGAACGGTAATCTAAGTAGATGAAATGGTGGTATAAAATTATTTTAAGAAGAATCTTCAGCAGATATATAGCCCGACGGCCGTTTCTAGGAGATATAGGTTGGTTTGGGTGAGTTAATTCCAGCCATAACAATTATCTACATTTCTCTCATCATAATTAATCTAAGAGGATTTATAAAAGAGTTATTCAAATCTTAAGGTTTTAAGCAAAATGAGAACTATAAGAATATTTAAAATTCGAATGCTGTGTCGGAACATGCTGTTCAGGCAAATCATATAAGAACTAGATTTACATGTTTAAATAGATTATGAAACTATAGATAATAGTGTTTTAAGAGGAATCCAAATGCACAGAGGGTAAATAGGTTAAAATCATATAAACTAATTTTTGGAAAAAAAATTAAAGGTTGATAAATATTTGTGTCTACAAGGAATAATGACATCCGAGATCTTATTAAGTAAATTTTTTTTTGTCAGCACGGAGCATATTGATCGATTCTTTTGTGCATAATTTACAATTTCTGGTGTGTGTATTGTATGGTGTGGTTTCCGTTATAATAGACCAATCCAGACTGATTTCTTTATTTTTAATTTATTAATATGGGTAGCTAGTGCGGTTGAGCTTTTTGTTTCCCGATTAATAAATGAATTTTTGTACTAATTAGTTGTGGGATAATTATCCTATTTATCTTTTCCACCAGTAAAATATCAATCGTTTCCGGAGACTGAGAGCCCATGGTCCAGGATACATATCGACTACGCTGGACCACTGAACGGTGCATACTATCTAATCGTTGTGGATAGCTATACAAAGTAGCCAGGGGTATGCAGATGTAATAAAAATAAACCCACAACAAGGAAAACAATGAAGTTCCTACTCGAGTTATTTGCTCGATACGGTGTTCCAGACACGTTAGTTTCATATAATGGAACACAATTCACGGGATATGGATTAAGAAATTTCTGCAAAATACATGCCATAAAGCACATCTTTACCCCTCCCTACCACTCCAGGTTAAATGGGCAAGCGAAAAGATTTGTCGACGCATTCAAAAGAGCTCTAAGAAGCGCTACGAACGAGCGCTAACGAAATTGTTGAGAGTAGATAGAATAACGCCAAATCCAAATACTTATTCAGGAAAGTCACCAGCAGAGTTAATGTTCGCGCGTAAAATAAATTCGATGTTTGATAAATTATTGCCAGGAACGAAATACATATAAAGGAAAGACAAAAAATACATTTGAAGGAAATACAAGAAATGTTACAAAACATTTCGAAGCAGGAGATAAAGTTCATTTTAAAAATTACAAAAACGTAAAGAAGGCTGGGAGGATGGCTGTGTAATCAAAAGATTAGGTAATATGATGTATTTAATTAAATGACAACGTTCGGAACATAAGAGACACCTTAACCAGTTAAAAATGAGACATACAGAAGAACAAAGAGTAATACCAATGGAAGTATTCTCTGATATGTCTGAAGTGCCAGTACTGAGAGATATTGAAGCCCGTAGAACTGACTTCAGAAAAAGAAAACAGACTGAATATCTGGAAGTAATACCTAAATGAAAAAGATATTAAATTTTCAAGAAAAAAAAAGAGTCTAATAAGAGTGCTTAGTACAACGAAAAGAAAAAGTGTTGTGTGCAACGAACAATGCTACCTTAAAAGTCGGACAACAATTAAGATACAACAGCTAAAAATTTTTAAAAGAGGGTGAGGTGCTGGAAAGAAAAAATAAGAATAAAAGAAATTCCACTTTCTCACAGTAGTCGAAATCTCAAAAGGGGTGATGTTGTAATGAGAGTTACAACGCCCCCTTGTGAGAGATATACTGATCCGAGTAAAGTATAAATAGTAACAATCCGAGTGAGGTCAGGGTTCAGAGTTCGGAGCCGAGAGAAGTTCGTGTTAGTTCGCAGTGAAGTCGGAAAGCGTCGATTGGTTAGTTTACAAGAAATATTGATCGTTGGTTCGTAAAGAGATTGGTTAGTTCGTTACACTGTTTTTACTGTTGTCTGATTATCTTATTTGTTCTACGTAACATATTACGTTACAACACAGTTTTTGCAAGAAAACGGTTAACCATGTATCATAAATAAAAATACAAACAAAATTCAATTCTTTATTGAAACAGATATCATAACTACATTTATTTGTGTTTCAATATCGGGTTTTATCGTTTATTCAAAATTTAAGAGCTTGTTTCAATTGTTCCCATATTGTTACAACGTATGCATGATGTATATTTTAGAATTATTGAAGATCCAGTGATTAATCTGGTTCAGATTTTTTTTATTAATTTACAACAAACGGGAAAGAGGATTATGTTTAGAGTGATCAAAGATCCAGTGATTAATCTGGTTCAGGTTTTTTATTAATTTACAACAAGCAGGAAAGAGGATTATGCTGTGTACATAAAGTTAAACATCCATACAACAGGTATAAATAAAGATAATAAAATAAGAGTAAAAAAAAAATCATGGATAAGGCATATAAATGTGTGATATAGAATATGTGATATATGGGATATAAATTAGGAAATAAAGATATACGTTAACATGGTAAATCGAATTATCCAATACAATTGAATATGTATTATAGTGACATAATACGTTACCAACATGATAAAAATATGATACCAATAGTAGTCAGTCAAATGAAGTATTCCAAAATATAATTAGATATTGTACAGCAACAGTGAAATATATATAACCAGACTAATAATCTCTAGAAAACAATATATTAATTAATGTTATAATCAATAACACTTATACGAGGAAAACTTAAAGGTGGGGAGACAGTACAAATATTAGTAATAGAATATATAGTTTGTAAACAAAATATAAGATTGGTAGCAGGAAAAAATAAAGAGACCTGACCGCCCTGGTGAAACTACGATCAAAGCGTTTATCAAATAAACCATTAAGTATGGAATAGTAACATGACCTAGTTTCTTGGTAACAACTTCTTCCCTTGCCCAGTAGGGTCAAAAAGTCAATTTTGAACTAGTTTTAGAACAGCATCCAACACACAGTTAAACAAAAGAACTAATAGCTTACCATTCAGTCGGAATACAGTCTCCTGTCGAGAGAAGTGAAAAAATGGTTGTCAATATGTCCAGAAGAGGCCATTGTTTTATAGCATCATAATCTTTTCTACTCTAGGCACAAGGACCGAAATTTTGGGGAAGGGGGCCCAGTCGATTAGATCGACCCAAGTATGCAATGGTACTTAATTTATCGACCCCGAAAGGCAAAGGACCTCGGCGGAATTTGAACTCAGAATAAAGACAGACGAAATACCTATTTCGTTATTGCCCACAAGGGGCTAAACATAGAGGGAACAAACAAGGACAGACGAACGGATTAAGTCGATTACATCGACCCCAGTGCGTAACTGGTACTTAATTTATCGACCCCGAAAGGATGAAAGACAAAGTCGACATCGGCGGAATTTGAAGTCAGAACGTAACGGCAGACGAAATACCGCTAAGCATTTCGCCCGGCGTGCTAACGTTTCTACAAATATGGGCGATAGCAATTGGGCGAAACGTAACGTAGCCGAAAAAGTAAGAACTTATTAATTGACTGCACTATGATTAAAAATGATTATTCTATGTATAATCTCTGTTTTCTTTATACTATTAATTATTTTTCCTATATCGCAAAGAATGAAATTTCCATAGAGACAACTGAACTTTCGGAAGTGAAAAGTACTTAAATGGTAAAAACAAACCAACCAAGAACATTAGTAGATAAACACGCGAATAACATCCAGAATCATCAATGGATAATAGGCAAAACTTGTGTCCGCTGGATAAAATATCCCCACAAAAGAAAATGTCTTCTTTACGAAGAAAAAGTATTTTCCTGAATAACGGCATATATATATATATATATATATATATATATATATATATATATATATATTGATAAAAAGAACAACAAAAGAAAGAAAGAGACCTCGATATTATGCAAATAGAGGAATTTATCTGTAAAAATATGTGACACTTATTTGCTAGCCATGATAAAACTCCGAGTTTCGGATGCTGGGCGGGAACCCACGCTGCCATCTCTTCAGTTATTCGGCCATTGAAAATTCCTGTGAAAATTCCATGGGTCATTTTTCACAGGAATTTTCAATGGCCGGATAGCTGAAGAGATGACGGCGTGGGTTCCTACCCCGACATCCGAAACTCGGAGTTTTATCATGGCTACCGAATAAGTATCGCATATTTTTACATATATATATATATATATATATATATATATATATATATATATATATATATATATATACTCTCTCTTTCCTTTCCTGAGCGTCCAATAACACTATCCGTATCACGTCCACACTTTGTTGTTTTTTTGTTATTGTTTTTTTGAACTTATATATATATAATCAAGGATAAAAATCTTTATAAGATTTTATCAAGTAGCCAGCATGTAATAAAACCATATGAGTAACAATTAATACAAATATAATTATATATATATATATTTACATATATATTTATATACATATATATATATATATATATATATATATATATATAGATATATATATATATATATATATATATATATATATATATATATATACATTCACATTTACATACATAAATACATACAGTTCTCCCTCGACTATACTTGGTACTTGGTTTGCACTTTTCTGTGGAGACGTTACTTCTACAGAATCAGTACATCAGCGTTTCCATTCCACTTTCTCATCTTTTCATTTTACTTTCGCCTGCTCTGATAGTGACGCAGATGCACTCTAAGCTAACACTTAAGTTAGAATTATTTAGTTAAATATTTTTGAAATTGTATAAATAGAACTTCAAATGTCAGTAAAGTCGATTTTTAGAAATGGTAATTGATGTATTAAATCAACTTCAAAACCGGAAGTATTGATTGACAGAGACAGTAAAACGGTTCGTTTTACAATTTTAACAATCGAAGAAAAAAATCTGAACCAAAATAATCACTGGATCTTTAATAACTCTAAAATATTCATCATACGTACGTAGTAATAATATGGAAACAATTGAAACAAGCTCTTAAATTTCGAATAGAAGATAAACCTCAATATTGAAACACAAATAAATGTTATTATGATATCTGTTTCAATAAAGAATTAAATTTGATTTGTATTTTTATTAACGACACCAGTAGAGATGACTTCCTTTGTTTTAGACTATTTTCTATTTACACTGTCTCTAGGAACCCATCAAGTGTGTGTGTGTGTGTGTAAATATGTGTGAGTGTGTAAATATGTGCGTGCGTGTGCGCGTTCGTATGTGTATACTATGCGTTCAATAGATGCTTCTAGTTACACTCTGTCTTCAGTATTATTCTTTTAAAATAATACCCTACGTGTACCTCGGAATTCCGGACGCAGATCAACGACGAACGCAGCAGAGTATCGCTGATGACACCTTGTAGCTACAGGTACTAAATATGTTCTGTAGGCACACTCCCTTGGACTTACCCTGAAACATTCTAAACCCTAATTCTTTGATTATATATATATATATATATATATATATATATATATATATATATATATATATATATATATATATATATCGTGAAGTATATTTGCCACCTAAATGTGGCGGACCCATAGGGGACGATGCTACTGTTGTTTATAACCCCAAGAAGACATTACCTTCAGCTGTCTAACGACACACTGTCTGTGTCCGATTAATATTTGCAAAGGGAAATCATCGTTCCCATTTCTAGCCTTACGTGATACACACAGACCTCAGCTAACAATGAGAACTCATTCCAAACGCAAAATACTAGATGCTTTTTCCAGTGACAAACTGTTGCTGATCTCGAAAAAGGAGAAACAAGCAATAATAAATCTCTGAGCAAGATGCAAACAGAAGTAGCAGCACGGAATCGTGAAGTATATTTGCTACCTAAATGTGGCAGACCCATAGAGGACGATGCTACTGTTGTTTATAACCCCAGGAAGACATTTCCTCCAGTTGCTCATCGCTAGCTGGCGATTGTCACATGCTGATGACGGGTTGCTACCCAGAAACCCGGGTCCGTGTGTATCACGTAAGGCTAGAGATGGGAACGATGATTTCCCTTCGCAAATACTGATCGGACACAGACAGTGTGTCGTTAGCCAGCTAGAGGAGATGTCTTCCTGGGGCTGTCTTTCTTTTCTAGATAGATAGATAGATAGATAGATAGATAGATAGATAGATAGATAGATAGATAGATAGATAGATAGGAAGATAGATAGGTAGAGACAGATACATAGATAGATAAATAGGCAGACCGACAGACAGACATAGACAGACAAACAGACAGATAGACTGAAAGACTGACTGACAGACAGTTAAGTAGATAGATAAAAATATGTGTATGTATGCATATATGTATGTATACCAAAGGAAATCAAGGGTCCTTCGTGAGCCATAGGCTCATAAGGACAGTTTGCCCGAATTTATGGCGTGTATATTCCACCAGTCCGGTCGCAGAATTACTCATTTTTCCCAACTTAGTGGAGTAGAGCAACGTGAAATAGAATGCTTTGCTCAAGAACGCGACGCATTGCCCGACTCAGGACTCGAAACCACAATGTTACGATCACGAGTGTAACACCTAAACCACTATGTCACGCGCCTCACACACACACACACACACGCACGCACACACACACACGCACGCACACACACACACACACACACACAATACACATAAGTGTGTGTGCATATATGTATATGCATATATACAGACATGCATACACATATATATAGACACATATATGCATATATTTGTGTGTGTGTGTGTTTGTGTGAATGTGTGTGTAAGAGAGAGAGTGTGTGTGTGTGTGTGAGAGAGAGAGAGAGAGAGAGAGAGAGAGAGAGAGAGAGAGGAAACCTTATTGATATTCTTCCAATAAAGTAAGGATGAATCTCATAAAATAATTAGAATTTTAAAAAGTCTCATTGTTAATCTTGTTAGGTAGACATATTGTCGTCTTCCTAATTCTTCATGTATTGTGCGTACGTTAGTAAATATATATGTGTGTGTGTGTGTGTGCATATGTATATATATGCATATATATATGAATATATATGTGTGTATATATATATATGTATATGTATATATATTATATATAATGTGTGTGTATATGTATATACACATACACACATATATACATATGTACATATATATATATATATATATATATATATATATATATATATATATATATATATATATATATATATATACATGCGCGCGCGTTCGAACACAATGTATGTAAGTATTGTGTATATGTGCGCGCATGTGTGCATTTGTGTATGTGTTCGTATTTATATGTATGTACATACATGGGACTGTAAGTATGATTATGTACATATTTGTGTATGTCTATGAGATTGTCTTCATCCGTTTAGAGCCGATATGTAATAATAATTGTATGTATGTCTTCTACTCGACTGGAAGTTTACAGTTTTCTTTTTTCTGGCCACCTGCTCGATGGTAAGTCTGTAAAGAAAAGTGTCTCGGTTCCTACGCCATGTTTTGCACAGCAATTTATCCTACAAATTTTAAGATCTTATAGATTATTATTATTATTATCATTGTCCCATACCAGACATCGTTCTTATTAACTGCGTATGAATTATGCAGTTACATTATTTCTCAAAAAAATCCAAGTTTAGCCGTACTTTCATCCACGTGGATATCAATACAACTTATCGCTTCAATAATAATTGGTATAAAAATAAAAGCGTATTTTAAGCACTGTATGTTCAAACTCTCCAGCAATAGTCCATAAATAGGATCTAGTTCAAAACGGGGGCGCCAGTATTTTCTTAACGAAACACTTTGAAACTTGGGACACTGGTAGAATGTGTCATATAAAACATCTTTTTCTCTTAGTCTTCTTAAGAAAAATTATTAGATTGCAACTTATTTCATGTTAAAGTTGTCGTATTTCTGTAATTTCAACCAATGACTGACGTCCATTCAGCCGAATACAGTAAATGCTGACTACGTAAACAAACGATTCTGGCGGTGATAAAATTATTATTTCCTTGTCAAAAAATGGTTGAAGCATATTGGCAGTAGCTAATAAACCTTTCTATTATAGGCACAAGGCCTGGTTTTTGAGGGAAGGGGCAAGTCAGTTATATACGCTGTGCGTATCTGTGTTTGTATTTATTTTCTGTTCAACAACTCTTCGCTAATTTTCTATGTACCGTGATTTGAGGAATATTTGGCTGCTATTTCTAGGACTAACCCTAACCCTTGGAGATTAAATACGCTTTACACCGCTTAAACTGCCAAAGGAGTAACTGTAAACAGTTGAATACTTGTCAGTGATTGGTTGAAATTATCGAAATAAGACAATTTTTTACATGAAATAAATTCGAATACAAAAATTTTTTTCTGTTCTATAACACAAAATAGATAAGTATACGAAGTTTGAAAGTCTTTCGGTACCAAAAACACTACATAAAACATAAATGAAAACTGGTGCCCCCGTTTTGAACTAGATCCCATAAATATGTTCCGTCTCGATGAAACAACTAGATCGTTCATGAGTCATTCTAGCCCTTTAATGACATTGAAACCTGTTAAATTCACTTTATATTTATTTCAAGAGGTGACGAAAATTTCGCTGCACAGCTTCGACCGGGCCGTTGACAATCCTTCTGGTGTTTTAATAAATAACATTATTGATAATGATGTATAAAAGGTATTATTCTTTTCTACTTTAGGCACAAGGCCCGAAATTTTGAGAGAAGGGTCCAGTCGATTACATCGATCTCAGTACGCAACTGGTACTTAATTTAGCGACCCCGAAAGGATGAAAGGCTAAGTCGACCTCGGCGGAATTTGAACTCAGAACGTAAATACAGACGAAATACCACTAAGCATTTTGCCCGGCGTGCTAACGTTTCTGCCAGACGAAACGCTTATCAAATAATGTCAATTTTATATAAGGCGAGTGTTTTTCAACCTTTTTTGTCTCACACTCCACTTCGAACCCTTTCCCTCCAAACAACATGTGCTCCACTTAACGGACAAAGTTAGTATATAACATATTCATGCATACACACTAACTCATATATATATATATATATATATATATATATATATATATATATATGTTAATAATAATATCGAAGGGTAATAGAATATTAGAAATTTCTGCTGCCAGTGGCCTAGCGTGTAAAAGTTTAGTCCATAGACTATATATTATTCCTATAAATACAGTGTACATTTAAACACATAAGGGGTATCCATCATAGGATTCCCTCACGCTAGAAAGAACAGTTCCAAACCACTATTAGGGATAAAATTTGGAAAGGAATGAAACATAAAAACATTTACCATCTAGCTCCTGAACCAATGGTTTCTGACTTATTTTAGCGAATAAAATAATTTGCTAGGTGAAGTCTTCATCAGCAGGAAGCAAATTATTTCATTTGCGAAAATAAGTCAGAAACCATTGGTTCAGGAGCTAGATGGTAAATATTTTTATTTTTCATTCCTTTCGAAATTTTATCCCTAATAGTGGTTTGGAACTTAGTTGTTCTTTCTAGCGTGAGGGAATCCTATGATGGATACATCTTATATGTAATATGTATATATATATAATATATATATTATATATAATAAAGAAATAAGGAATGAAGTCGATTTTCATTACATAACAATGATTTCCAGGAAAAGGGTTATTTATTGTTTACTTATATGTTACATGTACATAAAATGTGTAACGTTGCATAATAATGAAACAAAATATTCATTTCATTTTGTCAGACGTCCTGTTGAATCATTGCCCCATTCAGAAGTAACCTGCGTCCCATCAAAATATTAGCTTCAAATTTTGGCTTAAGGCCAGCAATTCCGTGGGAAGGGGCTACTCGATTACATCAACCCCAGTACTCAACTGGTTCTTATTTTATCGACTCCGAAAGGATGAAAGGCAAAGTCGATCCCAGCGGCATTTGAACTCAGAACATAAAGTCGGAAGAAACGCCGTTATGCATTTTGTCCGGAGGTACACTTTGCCTTTCATCCTTTCGGGGTCGATAAAACAAGGATCAGTTCATAAATAGTGTCGATCTTATCGGTCTATCCCTCCTCCGAACTTGCTGGCATTGCGCCAAAGCTCGAAACCAATATTCAATTCCAGCGGCATCTTCATCTGGCATAATTTATTGGATTAAAGAGTAGAGGAAAGTTTTCATCTCAATAGTGAATTACGAACATTTGCTGATTGTTTCATATGACATTCCCATTTCCTTAGATGCCTTCTAATGGATCGATATTGGTTTTCTTCATAATGAATCATAATTTTGGCAAGATTTTCATCAATGACACGAGGACGATCTCTCCTTGACAAATCAGTGATACTACCCGCTAAACAAAATCGTTTATAAGTTTGTTTTAATGTTGTCGCTTGAAGGATGCTTTCCATACAAGCTTCTCCGCTCGTGTTGAAGAAATACTGGAGAACAAATAATCCTTGCCATTAGAAGCACAATATTCAGTCGATCACTTTGAGATAGCATTTAAACTAAATTAAATAAAATAGAATCAATAAAATAATCAATAAAATACTTTCATAGATATATTTATAATGATTTCATCGATATATCTTAACTATAAACGAAATCAATAGAATTTATTTCATTCACAGATAATTATAGAACGAAATAATACAGGTTCGAATTTATATCACCTTGTATGTCTGTATATATGCGTGTGTGTGTGTGTGTGTGTGTGTGTGTGTGTGTGTGTGTGTGTGTGTGTGTGTGTGTGTGTGTGTGTGTGTGTGTGTGTGTGTGTGTGTGTGTGTGTGTGTGTGTGTGTGTGTGTGATTAAAAATGATTCGAGTTCTCTAGCAGCGGCATACAGTATAGGGTAAGTGTAAGAGCTAAAGCGAGTTGTAAGCGTTGAAGACAATACTTCAGAGAAGGGCAAGGGGAGACAGATAACTCTGATAAAAAATGAATTACAATTGAAGTGTTTTCCGCACAAGAGGTGCTCGGAAAACGGTAAAGGAAGTAGATGTAGTTGTACGACTGCGGAAGAGAGAATTTGAGCCAGAGTAAATGGGATTTTAGAAGTGATATCAACGAGAGGAAGCGAGAGAGAGAGAGAGGATAGGTTGCCAAACGAGTTGAATCAACTTATGTACTCACGCCTCGTTATATAAAGGAAATTTATTGACTGAACAGAAAAAAAGAGCTAAAGTAACTAAAACGTGAGAAATTTAGCTAAGTACAAATATGGATTTCAAATTTTGGCACAATGCCAACAATTTCGGGTGAGGGGTAAGCTGATTACATCGACCCCAGTGTTCACCTGGTACTTATTTTATCGACTCCGAAAGGCGAATGAAAGGCAAAGTCGACTTCGTCAGCATTTGAACTGGGAACGTAAAATCGGAAGAAATACTGGTAATTATTTTTTCACCGACACGATAATGATTCTTATTTCTTTATTGCCCACAAGGGACTAAACATAGAGAGGATACACAAGGACAGACAAAGGGATTAAGTCGATTATATCGAACCCAGTGCGTAACTGGTACTTAATTTATCGACCCCGAAAGGATGAAAGGCAAAGTCGACCGCGGCGGAATTTGAACCCAGAACGTAACGGCAGACGAAATACCGCTAGGCATTTCGTCCGGCGTGCTAACGTTTCTGCCAGCTCGCCGCCTTACACAAAGTACACGTATTCTATGTGTTTTCTCTGGGTTTGTAACATTTATGTTTGTAGCAAATATATGCAAATATGACAATTAGACATAGGCGCGGGAGTGGCTGTGTGGGAAATAGCTTGCTTACCAACCACATGGTTCCAGGTTCAGCCCCTCTGCGTGGCACCTTGGGCATATGTCTCCTACTATAGCCTCGGGCCCACTAAAGCCTTGTGAATGGATTTGTTAGACAGAAACTGAAAGAAGCCCGTCGTATTTTATATATATATATGTGTGTGTTTGTGTGCCCGTGTTTGTCCCCCACCATCGCTTCACAACCGATGTTGATGTATTTACGTCCCCGTAACTTAGCTGTTCGGCCGATAGAATAAGAACTAGGCTTACAAAGAATAAGTCCTGGAGTCTATTTGCTCGACTAAAGGCGGTGTTCCAGCATGGCCACAGTCAAATGACTGAAACAAATAAAAGAATATATATATATATATATATATATATATATATATATATATATATATATATATATATATATATATAAAACGTCATATGCAGCATCTATGCACATATTAATTGAAAATGATTACTGATAAATTCGTTGTCGAAGGAATTCCCACGTGCGGTAGTCTCCGCTGCAGCAGTTCACATCGCGTCTCACAGCCATTACAATATTCGCAGAACATTGAGTAGCAGTTATGATATCGGCATTTTTATATCCGGAATGCATCAACATGAAACAGGTAACTCTCTTCCAATATCCAGATGGCTTCCAGTCCTCCATGTCAGCTAACTTTTTCTCAGCTTCAACTTCAATCTTTATGTTCTCCAACGCCGTTGACTCTTCGCCAATAAATCAAGCTGTTCCTGAAAAAAAAACAAAAAACGGAAATATGAAAAATTGCTAAATGTAGCCCAAAGACCCTAGATATATATATATAT
>NC_142931.1:16540416-16552916 GCF_046866305.1 Octopus bimaculoides | reverse complement strand
ACTCTTATACTCTTTTACTTGTTTCAGTCATTTGATTGCGGCCATGCTGGAGCACCGCCTTTAGTCGAGCAAATCGACCCCAGGACTCATTCTTTGTAAGCCTAGTACTTATTCTATCGATCTCTTATTGCCGAACCGCTAAGTTACGGGGACGTAAACACACCAGCATCGGTTGTCAAGTGATGGTGGGGGGACAAACACAGAACACACACACACACACACACACACACACACACACACACACACACACATATATATATATATACATACATATATATATATATATATATATATATATATATATATATATATATATATATATATATACATATACATATATACGACGGGCTTCTTTCAGTTTCCGTATACCAAATCCACTCACAAGGCTTTGGTCGGCCCGAGGTTATAGTAGAAGACACTTGCCCAAGGTGCTACGCAGTGGGACTGAACCCGGAACCCTGTAGTTGGTAAGCAAGCTACTTACCGTAAACATTTTACATTTATATTTATTTATACGTGTGTATGCATGCATGTATGTACGTATATTTATTAGATAGATGTGTGTGTGTGTGTGTGTGTGTGTGTGTGTGTGTGTGTGTGTGTGTGTGTGTGTGTGTGTGTGTGTGTGTATACACACACATCTATCTATTCTCTCTCAATATATATATGTATATATAGGTATATGTGTGTGTGTGTGTATGTATGTATGTATGTATGTATAGCGCGTTTTAAACTTCTAAATGTAGTTTCTTCAAGTCCGATTTAAGCTTATTTCCAATTCTGTTAAATTTAGTCTTTATTTGAGACACTGGAAGAGAAATTGAAATTAAAAATTTGCAAATTCAACGGTCAGATTTTTATGTTTGTTTTTGAGTTGGTATAGTTTAATTCCCATCTGGGCTCTGAAGACTGTCCCATCCCTGAGTAAAATATAAAAAATATAACGTGCATCACTGGCAGAAAATATATAACGCTGACGAGCAACCTTTCGATTTATTCAAATTACTGTTTCTAACACACATACACCCAGACATATATCTACACACATATATACAAAAAATTACATACATAGACACATGTGTAAGCATACACACGCAAAATTATACGTAAATAAAATTTTTAAATGTGCAAATAAAATATACAAGAAGTAAACAAAATATAATTTAACAAAATTAAACAACGAAGTTTACTTATTAGGTTGAATTAGGACACACCTCAGCTTTGTTCACTTAACGATTTCTCAAATTGCTATTCGGGTGCTACCAAATGTACCACTGAGCAATTTTGAGGCATACGGTATTGAAAAACACCAGCAGCGTATGAGTGTTCACGCTTAAGTTCGGTGTAATGCATTCATTTTAATCTTACGAGTAATATATCTTTTGCGTGTAGCTTACTGTTTTGGATGTCATTCTCTCATTTTCACCACAGATGCATAATTTTGCGTCTTAACCGTTTATTTGATTTTCGAAGCACGGTAATGAATCTTAGTTCATCTTCATTCTCTTTCCTTTTCTACATTCTTTTTCTGCGGAGGTGGGGTTCAGTGTAGTTAAGAAGAAATTTCCTTTTCACTATTTCTATAGTTGCGTGTTGAATCTTCTTTTTCTGTGATTTTTTTCTATTTTTCCTTCATATTTTCATCTTTAATTATTATTTCTTCCTCATAGACAATGAAATTGTTGTAGTACAAATTGTCCCTATAAGGAAACAAAGTAATTACTCATCTATATGTGATCAAAACGGATCAAAGGTCCTTCCTGCACCATAGGCTCTTGTGGCCGGTTTCCCAGATTCTGTGGCGTATATATCCCTCGTTGGATGGGACGCCGGTCTGTCGCAGGATTACTCATTTTTGCCAGTTTAGTGGACAGGAGAAACGTGAAATTCCCCGGTCCAGGAATCGAAACCACAATCATACGATCAGGAGTGTATGACCCTAGCCACTAAGCCACATGCCTTCACCTCTATTTGTGATACTGTGTCAAGAAATATTTCATTTGACATCTCCAGAGTTTGGGCTGATGGTGCTCTGGAAACTGGGATTTTTTGTTCTTTTTTTGATGAAACATAATTTTATCATTACTTTTATTGTGCTTAATCTTCCCAGAGCTTCTGGCGACACGGCTCTAAAGTTTGTTTCACTCCGAAAAATACAGCAATATGGCTTTTAACCCTGTATTATTAATATCAAGCGTGGAGGCGCAATGGCCCAGTGGTTAGGGCATCGGAGTCGCGGTCATAGGATCGCGGTTTCGATTCCCAGACCGGGCGTTGTGAGTGTTTATTGAGCGAAAACACTTAAAGCTCCACGAGGCTCCGGCAGGGGATGGTGGCGAACCCTGCTGTACTCTTCCACCACAACTTTCTCTCATTCTTTCTTCCTGTTTCTGTTGTACCTGTATTTCAAAAGGCCAGCCTTGTCACACTGTGTCACGCTGAATATCCCCGAGAGCTACGTTAATGGTACACGTGTCTGTGGAGTGCTCAGCCACTTGCACGTTAATTTCACGAGCAGGCTGTTCCGTTGATCGGATCAACTGTAACCCTCGATGTCGTAAGTGACAGAGTGCCAACAACAACATTAACATCAAGCACTTTACCTCAGAGTCTTCTACTGGTCACAGTTTCGTAATGGCTTTATAGCCTTCGGGTGCCGCGAGGACATGAGGACAGATCCATTTGGACGTCCCCTGACCACATATCACTTTCCGTTAACATTGCTTAGTCCAGTTTTCTTCTCTGTCACAACTAGTGTCCGACGTCTCTTATTGTGACTCTTACATTTCTGTAACCTATGTATTGGGGCACAAGTGTATAGTCAAGGTATGTTTGACCATTTCAGCCTGTGTTTTGGCTGCACCTTCAGTTCTAAAGACACGGCAGATTGTGCTGTAACCTCCACCTTTTTTTCGCCTGCCAGAGATATACTTTTTCTTTTTGCGTTGTCCTGAATCAGCTGAAGACGAATTAAGTATACTGACAATAAGTCTACCAATTAAACGTTTGATAAATAAATAATTTATTAAGTATATATTTCTGGTTGCACTTTAAGCGTCTTAAAACCTGATAGATAGGTAGGTCGGTAGGTCAGTAGGTAGGTAGGTAGAGAGAGAGGAGAGACAGACAGACAGAAAGACAGATAGAAAAATGAGAGAGTGAGAGATACAGTCAATATAATTTTGCTAAATTATGTTTCCAGGCCAATTCCAAAAATATCAGCAATCAATGCATCATTTGTCATTCCTTTGAAGATTTTCAAATGCGTGCATCACTAACATTTTAAGCTACAAAGTCTGATTATCCGTTAACGGATTAACAACCACGTTGTGTTATGGCAAAGCAAAACATAAAAGTACAGCTTTTGGAAAAACCAGTGTGTGTGCATGTACATGCGTATTTGTGTATGTGCGTACGTGTATGTGTACTCACTTATACTGCAGGCCCTCGCTTAGAATTATCTAGAAATGTATTTGTTCTAACCCTATTTGTCTGTCTCTCTACGAGTTCAGATCCTGCTGAGGTCAACTTTATCTTCCAATATTTCTGGGCCGATTTGAAAAAATAAAAACCAATGCAGGGCAGTGTATTGGCAGAACTGTGAGAATATGGAATCACCAAATGCCTGGTGGTATTTCTTTCAGCTATTTGCCAGCTGTTTGCGTGCCTGATTTAACACTGTCACTTTGGGTGGTTGTAGCGGAGTCTCGTCTGTTCCAAACATTCGAGCCAGGTGTCCTGTTTCAGAATACCCACCACACAACTACCGCCACACAACTACCGCCGCCACCACTACCAGGTGTAAAGAGTCTTGTAAAGAGTCATGGACGTCGCCTGGACGAGCCATTCCTCGTCACTATCTCCTGGTCGCACGGTCGTTACAAACTTTTTTTTTTTAAATGAAAATAAAGAGAAAGGTGTTATTGAATGTCAACTTGGCTCCTTTAGCGCATCGCACGGTCGACACAAATATAAAACAAATGAAAAGAGGTTAAATGAGTATAAGTGCCAAGAGGGAAACTGGTAAAAGGTATAAAAGAAAGGTTTTATTGAATGTCAACTTGTATGTCTGTGTGTGTGAGTGCGACATAATAAACACAATAATAAACAGGCCGTCATGCATGTGAAGAGAGAGAAGTACGCTACAAGTCTATACTTGTTGCAAAGTGTCCAATGGACAAGCCTGGCTGTATTGTCATGGCGTCTCTTATATTCCTTCTGGACTAGTGGCGTACATTGGCTGGTAATATGCCATACGGTTTCACCATTTTGTCCACAGATTCTGCACTTATCACTTTTTGCTGTGTTGTCTATTCTGTATTTTATGTAGTATGTTCTTAGTGCTTGCTCCTGGGCAGCACAGATTAAAGCCTCCGTTTCCGGTTTTAAATCACTTTTAGTCATCAACAGCCATCTTTTATCTGTCTGTCTTATCTTCAACATCTCTATGAAATTGACCATGCAACAGAATCCTATGGTGGAAGTACCTGAGGACACTATTCACATGACCTTCCGGGAATAGTGAAGAAAATGGCTGGATGGAGAGGTCCATATCAAATGATTATTTCTGGTTGAAACAGGTCAAGTTAAGCGCATTTCTGTATATTAAGCCTAAATATCAGATACGTAACGGGCACTCCGTCCGTTTCGATGACGAGGGTTCCAGTTGATCCAATCAACGGAACGGGTTCATGAAATTAGCGTTCAAGTGATTGAGCACTCTACAGACACGCGTGCCCTTAAAGTAGTTCTCGAGGCGATTCAACATGAAACAGAATGTAACAAAGCTGACCCCTTTGAATTACAGGTACGACTCATTTTTGCCAGGTGAGTAAACTGGAGCAACTTGAAATAAAGTGTCTTGCTCAAAGACACAACGTACCGCGCCGAGAATCCAACTTACGACATTACGATCTTGAGCCGAATATCTTAACCACTAATCTACTCGCCTTCATGTATGAGATAAGAATGGAAAAGTAAAGGTGTGTTGCGTGTGAGTGATTGTGTGATTGATTTGTATGCGCGTGTGTGTGTGTGTGGCGGTGGAGATTGATGTAAAAGTTTCATAGTAAATCAACACCAATAGGAAGAATAGAAAAACAACGAAAATATTGGAAGAACCAAACGGTAATTGAAACATGATATAGAATCTTTCAAAAATCGATAAACAACCCTTATACTTGGATGAAATAGTGAGAGGGTCACTACGCTGTTGCTCGAACTCTTAGAAATAACAAACAAATCTCCCTCAAACCATATAAAACGAAGGACACATTGGACTAATGTTGTCGAAGATAGATAGATAGATAGATAGACAGACAGACAGGCAGACAGACAGACAGACAGACAGAAAGATAGATAGATAGATAGATAGATAGATAGATAGATGGACAGATGGATAGATACATACATGCATACATACATACAAGTATACATATATACTTACATACATACATGCATACATACATACACACAAGTATAAATATATACTTACATAATACATACATACATACATACATACATACATACATAGACATGACAGTCACGGTTGGAGCAACTTCGATCATAGCTGTTTGAAATTAACTACTGCTACTACTACTACTACTACTACTAGTAGTAGTAGTAGTAGTAGTAGTAGTAGTAGTAGTAGTAGTAGTAGTGTTTCGACCTCAGATTTCTCACTAATTTTCAATCTCGTTTATTGATTTACATGCACATGGTCAGACATGTTGCATTGCTTTGAGAAACTCACCAATTAAATTACATGCAGGCAACAGATATCATCAGACTTAGCTGATATTGGATATCTTCTCTTTATTGGTAGGTCAGCGAGGTCAGAGTTATGTAGAATTCCCAACAAAAATTCGGCAAAATCTATGATTTGCACCAACACAACCACAGTGAAACACTAAGACCAGTAATAGGGTATAATGTACATGTGTGAGTGCGTGTGTAATATATATATATATATATATATATATATATATATATATATATATATATATATAGGTGCATGTGAAGCTGTGTGGTAAGAAGCTTCCTTTCCAGCCACTTGGTTCCGGGTTCAGTCCCACTGCGTAGCACCTTACCTTGGGCAAGTGTCCTCTACTATATCCTCGGGCCGACCAAAACCTTCTGAGTGGATTTGGTAGACACGGATAGAATAAGTACTAGGCTTATAAAAGGATGAGTTCTGGGGTCGATTGTTTCGACTAAAGGTAGTGTTCTAGCTTGGCGCAGTCAAGTGACTGAAACAAGTAAATGAATATATGAATAAATGAATATCTCTCTCTCTCTATATATATATATATATATGGTTGCTCTCACACACACACACACCACAAGGACGATCAAAACAACACATACACACTCAGACAAAGAGATATACGCACAGTCTCACGTACACACACCTAACATCCCCACCGACACAAAAAACACTCAAACACACACTCATATACACATTCCACAATAAACTCTGGGACCAATAAAAACGGCACACACACACACACACACACACACACACACACACCCACACACACGGACACAAACACACATATATACACACACATAGAGATGTGCACAAAACCAGTCCCAAAAACCAGTGAACCATGACAGACTGTCACAGACCAACCAAAAATAAAAAAATCTTCTTTAACTCTTCTTCCCTCCCACCCCAGCTAGCCAGTCATACTGTCTCTTAAGACAGTAAAACATTCCTTCAATATACACAAGTGAAAAAGGCCAGGTCAGTTCCTTCTCAATTTTATTCGATTGTCAAAGAATATGTATAAGAATATGTATATGTATTTTTCCATATGTGTATTTTCATACACTGTTTTTAACACTGTTTTTAACAATTTCACCTTAATATCAGAGAATGTGTGACAATCAGTATGTAACACTACAAAGTTCATACAAAGCTTTATACTTTAAATATATTTTATCATCAAAGAATGTATATATGCATTTTAATACTCAGACTGTTTTTTAACATTTTTTATTATTCTCAAAGACTTTTGATAATCTTTTTCTAAAAAAGTGAAACCGGTTAAGTAAATAAATATTTTTAAAAAATAAGTGCATTTTCAAACCTTCTTTCATATATATTTCCACTCGTACGGTATTCCACAACTTTACTTTATTATATATATATATATATATATATATATATATATATATATATATATATATATATATATATATATATATTGGACCAGAAAAGACACACAGACTGTTTCGATCTACCCATGGGCGCACAAGACTCCGCAGAAGTAACAGACTTAGTCGGGATATACCTACTACACAAATTTAAAGAAGAATTCCCTACAAAAAAAGACTGCATACTTTTTTAAAAAACCAAGAACTATCTATTACCATTGAAAACGATAACAACTGTTAACTTCCTCTACGTCAACTTCAATCTTAATACTTCTACCCATCAACCTTACCATAAACCTAACACCAATATTGCATACATCAATCCCTATAATATTATAGAAAACCTGAAAATTAACATAGAGAGAAGAAGAAATTTTTTCTAGTCGATCCCAGTAGTCAAGGCCTGACATATCTTCCTTTTTTGTAATTGACCTTTGAGGTGCTTCAATTTTCATGACACTTTATTTCGTGTGGGAAGACCACAGTGGACAACAGTATTTAAGGTGGGGTCGGGCAAAAGTAGAGAAGAGAAGGATAATGGCGTGGATATCTCTGAAAAGTTCTAAGAATCCAGGAGCACATTCTGCAGGCCATGTCAACTTTTCTGTTTATATGAGCGGCCGAGCTTATGTTGTTGTTCACAATTACTCCCAAGTCTCTGATGTTATTGGATGCCATGAGAGTTTCACCTGAAGGAAGGGAGTATGGGAGTTTCAGGGTATCCTCTTTTCGAAGTGGAATAACTCAAATTTGTCAACGTTCAGCAGCATATTATTCTTTTCCACCCATTGGATGATAGCCAGTAGATTTGACTGATGGCAAGCCCGGTCACCTACTTCCTTGATGACCTTCTGGATCTTGGAGTCATCTGCAAAGATTCTTATGTTACTATGCTTGATGATGTCAGTAATGTTATTGATATAGATGATGAAAAAAAGTGGGCCCAACACAGTACCTTGTGGAACACCACTACTAACTTTGGTTGGGCTTGATTTTACTCCTTCGACTACAGCGTGTTGGGTTCTGCATGTCAGGAAACACTTGATCCATTGTAGTAACTTTCCAGAGACACCAATGCTGGATAGTTTTTTCAAGAGGATCGTATGACCCTCTATTATCAATAATTGATTGATCAAATAAATGAAATAATGGCATAAATTCAGTTATTCATCAAACCAACAGTTTATTAATAATGGCCACCTTACTGGCGTTCTTCTCTTTTACACATATTATAGAGAAGACATAAAGATATGGTGCTACGAGTGTGAATAAACGAATTTATCGCATTTTTATTTGACAAGTGAACAGAAGAATGTGTGAAGCAGTTTCTAATTATATTTCGATGTCTTAACTTGATAAATCAATTTCCTCCGAAGATCCGAAAGGTGCAAGACATTCACCAATCTATACGGAAACGATTAATGGCTGTGTGTATGGCATGTGTATCTGTGTATATATGAATGCGTAGGGGTAATCGTGCATGTACATATGATTGATTGTCTGTCAAATATGAGTAACTGTCAATACATAACTAACTAAATAAACGGAGAGAGAAATAAACAAAACAGAAAGGTAAGTGTGGGAACGAAATTTGCTTAATGGGTGTAAATTTTAATGGGTGTAAATTTGCTTTGTGGGTACAAATTTTAGCGGGAAAAACTGCACCCCCTTCATCCTCTGTTCCTGAGCCTATGAACAGAAAATGCCTATAGATACCATGTTCATTCAATGGTGATCAACAAAGACAATGACTTTAATCATGCGGCACCTCAATAGAGGACACATCTGCGCAGGGGAACAGAGAATCACAACTGCTCCCGCCTATAATACATCTGCACCATAAGCGGAAGCTACAGAAGAGATGGTATTTCATTGTCACAAATGTGAGGCATCTCGACTGCCGTCATAAAAGGTTCATCATCGATGGCTCGTAAAAATTTCTGCCATCATTACTCAATGAAGACCATGACTGACTACGCAGCACTTCAACAAATGTCAATGTCACGAGGAGAAGATAGAAAAATATTCCTGCTCCAATCTATGTTACGACCCGTGTGTGCTGGAAACTACAGAAATGGCGGTATTTCATTGATGCAGATGTGCGGAGTTCTCCAATTACCTCAAAAAGACTATTTGACTCTTAGACGGAGATTTGCGCCACAAACTTTTGCTCGCTAGACTCGGATGCTAGATTTGTACAAGGTTTTGCTTTGTTTTTGTTTTTGTTTTAACTGAGAAAGAACTGTGCACAAACCAGACTCACTCGCTTGGTCTTACACAACTTCCCCAGTGGCAAGATAAAATTAAAACAATTGAGCTTATATGAGAATACAAGAGACTGCCAAATTGGTTGATGAGATCTCCAGACCTCGCAGTAACACTCAACTTGGTGCATGTCCAAATTATAAAACTGTTTCCAGGAAATTCGCCGTAAAGGAAAATTCACAGAAGACAAATTTACCATATGGACGTTGATAAAGTGCATTGTATCAGCATTTTTTTAAATATAAAAGAAGAAAGAATGATAACAAGTGTTATAAAAGCGTTAAATAAGTCTTTATTCAAAATTAAACATTAAAAAAAGCAGGCATAGGAGTGGCTTGCTTACTAACCACATGGTTCCGAGTTCAGTCCCACTGCGTGGCACTTTGTGCAAGTGTCTTCTACTATAGCCTCGGGCTGACCAAAGCCTTGTGAGTGGATTTGGTAGACAGAAATATGTATATATGTGTGTGTGTGTGTGTGTGTGTGTGTGTGTGTGTTTGTGTGTCTGTGTTTGTCCCCCCCCCCCCAACATCGCTTGACAACCGATGCTGTTGTGTTTACGTCCCTGTAACTTAGCGGTTCGGCAAAAGAGACCGATAGAATAAGTACTAGGCTTACAAAGAATAAGTCCTGGGGTCGATTTGCTCGACTAAAGGCGGTGCTCCAGCATGGCCGCAGTCAAATGACTGAAACAAGTGAAGAGAGAGCTGAGGTCATTTAAAAACAAAATTTCTTATGGTGAGTTTTCTTACGGCGAAAATGCTCATGGCAAAATTTCCCGTAACCCATGAAATATTGATTCTGGTGTGGAGATGAAGGCTACTTATTTCTCCATCAGAATAAAATGAAAACATAAGGCTAAACGCGCACACATACAGATGTAGATGTCACTGGAGATGAACGTTGACTGCCCTGAGTTCATCTACCCTTTGAAATATTTTCCTTTTCATCCTGCTGGATGTCCAAAATTACCCTCTTCTCCAAGCAAACAGTTGACGGTTTAATCGATGATGACCCGGCCATGCAACAGGTTATAGTGAGTTGCATATTACTAGTAGTACTCGAGAGCAACCTCACTCTCTCTCTCCCCTCTCTCTCTCTCTCTCTCATACACACACACACACACACACACATTTATAAAAATGCATTATTGCCTCCGCCTTAGCGAAGACGGAGGTATTGTTTTCAGTCGTGTTTGTTTTGTTTGTTTGTTTGTTTGTCTGTGGACAAGATATCTCAAGAACCGCTGGATGGATTCGGGTGAAACTTTCAGGGATATTTGGCCTTGTAACTGGCACGAACCGATTAGGTTTTGGGATCGATCTGGTACCGGACGAGGATTCTGGATTATTTTTCCTGTTTTTTTACATAATTTTTAAGAGCGGTTGGGTTCATTTCTAATATTCTCGTTTGTGAGAGCAGTCAAGTTTATTTCAGATATTCTCATTTTAAAACTCATCTCTGGCTAATCATTGAGAGGATGTTGGTGTTGCCTTGGCGGAGGTTTGCGCTCTCTGAGTGCTCTTGTTACTATTACTAGCAGGCGTACTCGGCGTTGCCCGGGGCTGTTTGTTAAGTATGCCTGTTTGGTTATTAGACCATTCACGGATGCACCTCTGCACTGAATGAAAGAAATCATAATGGCAGATGTTCCCAGCAGTGTTTGATTTACTTAGCGCAATAGGGAACATGAAGAGTCATACGTCCACACCACTGTCATTGTTTTCCATTGGAACAGTAAGTCGAACCAGAAAAAAAAAAACGGTTGTAATTGAGTTTATTTTCCTTACCACATAACTGCTTACATGAGCACGTTAAGCAGATGGAAAGGTTGAGCCTAAAGATATGACATAAAGAGAAATAGTATGTTTACCTGCTGTTTCGCTGGGTTGTACGTCGATCTGCGCGTTGTGCTGCAGTCTCCGCAGCTCGTGCAGCAGCAGCTGAGGAAGCATTTCTTTTTTGGCGTGCTGAACGTTGCTCGTTGCTCTGGACGGCTCGTTGCACAGCAATACGTGCTAACCGATCACAACGCTGCTCTTCACTTTTCCTCCTTCGTGCTGAAGCCATCCTAAGTGCATTGAGAGAGTTCCTCCGGGTGGCATCCTCAGCAGATTCATTTGCACGCATACGTTTACTTTTCTTTGAAGCATTTGTTTGCCGACCTATATTGGATCTTTTGCGTCGAGGCAGGGTGGAAAATTATCAGTTTACGCAATAAAAAAGTCCTAAGGGAAAAGCGGTGAATGCGTAGCACCCAAAAAATTGTAAAATGTAGTTGGCAAAAATGTTAATCAAACGGACCGAATTAAGGATTTTTAATTTTGGGTAAGAGATTTGAAGTGGCTAATTTAAGTTGGAATAATTATATGAAAAAGAGTGCTCGCGTGAAAACAGAAGCAAATCGTAACTCGCAAATGAATATTGCTGGCAGTACTGTGCAATCAGTCGATAAGAGCTCGCCACAGCTGACAAAGTAAAGTATTGATTTTTTTCCAGCTCGGTGTGTGTCACATTTTTCGCTGGCTCAAGCTAAATCCTAGGCGAATTGTGAGTAGTCTATTTATGTTTGGAGCGCGGAATTTCGAGGAAAAAATTATAAGAAAAATCATTCTAAGTTAAAGAGAGCATACATGTCAAATTTGGTGAAATTCGGTTGAAAAATGTAGAAGTGGTTCACACAACACACAGACAGACAACTTTCCTTTTAATATATAAGATTGTTACTATTGTTGTGGTTGATTGTGTTAAAATATATGTAATATGCTGCGACAATGAAATGTCGAGGCGTATTACATATATTTTACCACAAAAGGTAATTAGGTAGAGTATTTTGTATTTCAAGACACAGGAGTTTCTCACAGTTTATTCACTCGACATTTTTGTTTTTACAAACTTTTCCCACACACACACACACACACACAAACAAACACACACACACACACACAACACACACACACACACACACACACACACACACACACACAAGTAAGTACGCACGCATGCACCCACGTACACACATCTTATCTTCGTGTTTTCTTCAAATTAACCCTCAAATAAAAGTAATGGCACGTTCT
>NC_142931.1:16482916-16535416 GCF_046866305.1 Octopus bimaculoides | reverse complement strand
TTTTATTTTATTTTTATTTTATATTTATCTACCCAATATATTATTTCTTTCTCTCTCTCTCACTCTTTCCGTCTCTCTCTCCCTCTCTCATTTTCCCCTTTATTTCTTTCCGTTATCATCGTCATCGCCCCGACTACTTTTACATTATTATGCCTTGTGAAATAGGTTAGAGAGTATTTTATCTATATGTAATACATACATGCATATACACACGCGCGCGCGCACACGCGCGCACACGCGCACACACGCGCGCGCGCGCACGCACACACACTCACTGGCGAATTGGTAGAATCCTTATATTGAATTATATGAAAATAAGAAGTCTACCGACTATAGAGCCAGAATAATCGTGTCGTGATAATTATTCCGGCTTTACGTTCTGAGTTCGAACCTAGCCGAGGTCACCTTTGCTTTTCCGGGAACGATAAAATAAGTACCAACCCAATGCGGTTGATTGAGAAAATTGACCTTTTGAGTGCGGAAACACTCTTGCATAAAAAAAAAAACGGAAAGTAACGGATAAAAAGTTTAGTATTCTTCCTAGAAAATTCCATGACATTTATAGGCGCAGGAGTGGCTGTGTGGTGAGTAGCTTACTTACCAACCACATGGTTCCGGATTCAGTTCCACTGCGTGGCACCTTGGGCAAGTGTCTTTTATTATAGCCTCGAGCCGACCAAAGCTGTGTGAGTGGATTTGGTAGATGGAACTGAAAGAAGCCTGTTGTATATATATATATATATATATATATATATACAGGTGTTGGACAAAATAATGGAAGCATCTTAAAATTTCAAATAAATTTATTTTAATATGGGGTAGGACCGCCTTTGGCAGTAATTGCAGCTTGAATTCTACGAGGTATGGACTCGTACAAAATTTAAATTGTTTCCAAAGGAATTTTTGTCCATTCTTCAGCTAAAATAGTCTCCAGTTCTTGTAGTGATGATGGTGGAGGATATCGACTCCTTAATTGTTTTTCTAAAATGCACCATAAATGTTCAATAATATTGAGATCTGAGGACTGTGGTGGCCAGGTAAGATGTTCAACTTCACTAGAGTATTCCTCGTGCCATTCAGTAACAACTTTAGCTGTGGGAATTGGTGCATTATCATCCTGAAAGATTCCGTTTTCCTCCGGAAACAGTTCCGCAACCATATGATGAATTTGATCAGATAAAATACTTAAATAGTCTTGACTATTAATTCTGTCATGAAGGGAAACCATTGGGCTGGCAGATTTCCAAGATATAGCCCCCAAATTATCACAGATCCTCCTCCATGTTTAACAGTTGGAATTAGGCAGCCTGGGTCAAATGCTTCTTTTGGCTTTTTCCACACGTATACTCGGCCGATGTAAAGGATGACTTGTCCGAGAAAATAACATTCTTCCACTGCTCTAAGTACTAATTCTGTGGGTTTTTACTCCACTCTAAATGCTTTTCAACGTTTGTTTTTGAAAGTAGTGGTTTTCTTATTGCAACCCACCCGTGAAATCCGGCTTTGTGCAGCTCCCAATGAACAGTTTTTGTGGAAACTGGGTTCTCGAGGTGGTCATTAAGTTCTGCAGTAATTTTAGGAGCTGTACTTTTGTGATCCTTTCTAACAATTCGCGTAAGATTCCGACAGTCCCTATCTGAAAGTTTTGGCTTTCTTCCGAAGTTTTGTTTCGACGAGGAGATTTTTCCTTCTTTCTCAAAGGTTATCATTACTTTCGAGACAGTACTTCTTAATACACCAAACATTTCGACTGTTTTTGTTACACTAGCGCCTGCCATACGAGCACCAACAATTTGACTTCTCTGAAAGTCCGATAGATCTGTCATTTTAATGAATTTTAATTACCCTTTTCTGATGATATATGAAAAGAAACAGCAATTTTGGCAAAACGTATTAAGCAACACTAATAATAAATCAAAAAACGTAAAAATAAATAAGTTTTAGACGGTTTTATAGATATTACAAAATTATGATGCTATGATGCCAGATGTTTCTATTATGTTGTCCATCCCCTGTATGTATAATGTGTGTGTGTATATATATATATATATATATATATATATATATATATATATATATATATATATATCTGTAAATAATAATAATGGTATTTTATAAGCTTGACGCTAATAGCGATCACCGTGCAATGACTAAGGAGGAAAATAGTCTAATAATGAGGCGTATAAGCCCTCGACAGAAAAAAGTAGGTTTTTCCATTCGCCTCCCAAGCGTAATACCATTATTAGACGACTTTCCTTAGTCATTGCACGGTGTTCGCTCTAAGCTTCAAACTTATAAAATACCATTATTATAATTTACAGGATTGTAAAACTCGACGTCGCTTGACAAAACCATTCGCACCGAAAGCATATATGTGTTTGTGTGTGTGTGTGTGTGTGTGTGTGTGTGTGTGTCGGGTTGGTGCAAAAGTAATGTCCGATTTCTAGAAAAAATGTTTCAGACCGAATTTATCAATTTTTTAACCTTTTGTTATAGTTTTAAGATATTTCTATGTCTAATTTGTACTATTTTCTTTCAGATTATCTAACTTCCGGACATAATTCTCAGAAAATTTTACTACCTTGTTTGTCCCATCTAAAGATAACAGAAGAAATATTTTACTCTACGAGTTTCATAAAGGTGTTAACGCAAGTGCGGTAGCAAGATCTATTCAGAGCACTTATGGGGATGATGTAGTGAATGAAAGAAGTTGCAGGAGGTGGTTTTCCCGTTTCCGAAGTGCTGATTTCAGAGAACCCTACCGTTACCACTAGGGAACTTGCAGAACAGTTAAACGTGGCCCATATAACCGTGGTACGCCAGATAAAACACATTGGAAAATTTTCAGTGGCTGGGAAATGGGTCCTTCACGAGCTGTCTCCAGAGAATCGACCACAGCGTGCTGCTTGTTATCAATCATTGCTTCCGCGACACTTTCAAGCAACATTTTTAGACAGGCTTGTTACAGGTGATGTGAAGTAGATTCTTTACCATAATGTTAAACGCTGCCGTTCTTGGATCAGTTGAAGAGGGCGGTCAGTTCAACAACCGAAAGCAGGACTTCATCCAAGGAAGATTATGTTGAGTGTATGGTGGGATATTAAAGGAGTAATCCATTATGAACTGTTGGACAACAACCAAACAATTAATGTGTATTTGTGTGTGTGTGTGTTTGTGTGTCCGTGTTTGTTCCCCCAATATAGCTTGACAACCGATGCTGGTGTGTTTATATCCCTGTTATCTAGCGGTTCGGCAAAAGAAACCGAGAGAATAAGTCTTGGGGACGATTTGCTCAACTGAAAGCGGTACCCCAGCATGGCCGCAGTCAAATGACTGAAACTAATAAAAGAATTTCATAACGTTGGTCAAGGAAGTCACCAGGGGGTCGTTTGGAAGAATCTTACTATTTTTCATCGCTTAGTTAAAGAAGAAAGTAAAGAAGTGTGGTCTAGTGGTTAGAGCGTTGCACTCACGATCGCTAGAACGTGGTTTCGATTCTTGAACCGGGTGGTATTTTGTGTTCTTGAGCTAAACGCTTCATTTCACGTTACTCCACCTCCTCAATTGTAAATGAGGAACCCTGCAACATACTAGCGTCCCCTTTAGAAAGAAAGTTGTGATTTTGGTTACTTGTATGCCATCGGAACCGGTGAACTGTTCCTCTGAATCCTAGGACCCGAGACAGCACTTACTTTTTTTTACATTACTCAATCTACGAGACATGTGAGGAAGAAAGCAAAAGTTATTTTCAAATCGGAGTCTTCGTCCAAACGCTTACAGTAGACGTAGGAGTGACTGTGTGGTAAGTAGCTTGCTTACCAACCACATGGTTCCGGGTTCAGTCCACTGCGTGGCACCTTGGGCAATTGTCTTCTACTATAGCCTCGGGCCGACCAAAGCCTTGTGAGAGGATTTAGTAGACGGAAACTGAGACTGTCGTATATATATATATATATATATATATATATATATATATATATATATATATATATATATATATATATATATATATATATGTATATATATATATGTATATATATATACACACACGTGTGTGTGTGTGTGTGTGTGTGTGTGTGTAAAGTTTGTGTGTCTGTGTTTGTCCCCCCCCCCCAACATCGATTGACAACCGATGCTGGTGTGCTTACGTCCCCGTAACTTACCGTTTCAGCTAAAGAGACCGATAGAATAAGTACTAGGCTTACAAAGAATAAGTCTTGGGGTCGATTTGCGGTGCTCCAGCATGGCCACAGTCAAATGACTGAAACAAGTAAAAGAGTAAAAGAGTAATAGAGGTCACCATAGGGTGGTGACCGGAGACCTGATATGCGCAGTGACCGGAGTTTGTTTATTCAGACGCATTTTGTGATGTCGGGCGCGAAAATACCTTAAGCTAAGCCTGAAAGCAATGAAATCATAAAAGAATCATCCATAACTTGCAGTAAGCAACATTTATTAAAATAAAAGTGTTGTATATCGTCTGCACTGGATGGTACTCAGGATGACGTTGTATGGAAAGATGAAATAAATGAAAGTGAATCTTCTGATGTTGACT
Source organism: Octopus bimaculoides (assembly GCF_046866305.1). Classification (NCBI taxonomy): domain Eukaryota; kingdom Metazoa; phylum Mollusca; class Cephalopoda; order Octopoda; family Octopodidae; genus Octopus; species Octopus bimaculoides. Next base: position 16,530,861 of record NC_142931.1, on the reverse strand, counting down.
ATGAATCTGACGATGACGGAGATTTACATTACAATGATGCTGACATGTTTACGGAGGAACAAATGGAACAGTTATTTGATGCTGAAAGTGACGTTGAATTTGAAGGATTTGAATAAATGTTTTTAGTTTTGCTTTTGTAACTGATAGTGAAAGGCAATTTACTTAATATTTATTTTTCACTGACGTTATTACTGTTATTTCTTTATTTTCTGCAACCAAAGTGCACAAAAAAGCTACACGTTTGCATTATGTTATATATACAATAATAGTAAGGACGTTACAGTATATATGTTTACAAACCAAGGACGTTATATAGACCTCCTTGAGTTAGAGAAGGGGTGCGTATTATACACAAGGTTTAGGTTTTTCAGAGGTACAGCCCCCTAAAAATCCCCTGCGTATTATACTCAAGGGCGGACTATACTCGAGGATTCATGATATATATATATATATATATTTATATATATATATATATATATATATATATATATCGAAGTGCTGGGATCGGTAAGTTACACGAAGATCAGTTACCTACATTATTGTTACACTGGTATTTCAGTTAAAAAAATCATGTAGGCTGATAGATTTATCTTGTAACGTTGATTTATCTCGACAGTTAAACACTGTGAAACCAGCGATTTCAACGATTCCTGCTTACTGTGCAGAACAATTCTCAGAAGCAGATGACATATAAAGTTCGTAATCACCAGAACGACTTCCACTTCGTTTTAGATGTGTGCTGATTGAATCTCAGGAAATGAAAAGATGATATAAATCAATGTTTTGAATAATCGATAGTAAATTTACTCTCAAGGGAAATTACGAGTAAATCTGCTTATTCCATATTGAACTTTAAAATTGTAGTGACGCCTGCGCATGCGTAGAATTAATAAAGCAAGCGTTTCCCGCTCAATTCATTCTCTTTCACGCTGGCCAGCGATTGAGCAAGGACATGTGTTTAAAGCTGTCTCTACATCTTTCGGTCTTATACTCGACAGCTCGTTATTCTCACCTCTAAAGATGTATAACTAAAAGATATGTATGTTTTACCAAGTAAATAAATGTTGTTTGAGTTGTTTAGTCTGGAGTTCGGCGTTCCGTCTATTTCTTAATTTTTTAGTAGAAAGTCAGGTATACAATCTAAAGATGTATAACCCACTTTCTACTAAAGTGGTGACCCCGACGACTTTCTACTAAAGTGGTGACCCCCGACGAAGAAAAAACGCAACATGAACTACGGATTACCAACTTATAACTGGTGAACCTCGACTAAAGAACAAATACGGCCATGGAGACTGACTCATTACCAACATCTCCAACCATAGTCAACACGACTCAACAAGAGCGGTTTTTATTCTCGTCTCTGTTAGAGTGGATTTTTTCCACTCACGAAAAACAGACAGGATTTACGGCCTGCTTTTTATGTTTTTATATGTCGCATTTCACACTCTCACATTACACATACATCTTTTATGCCACACAATAACTCTTGTCATTCATTTCATACGGTCGTTCTTTCATCTTGGGTTAAGAAAATTTTATTGACAGAGATTTTGTCTGTCGATCGTTCTGTAAAAGCGTACCTTTTCAAACACTCATCACCAAACAGCCTTTTCGCCACCAGCGTCGTGCGCCAACCAAGATTACCACCGTGACGACAACAATTACTACTATCAATTACAAGCTTTCCCCCCGACGTCGCCAAGTTTCAACTGAATCATTACCACCACACATACAGAACACAGCTAGAGCAGTTCCTACGCCGACGTTTTCATCAATGTACTCTATCTCGGTGTTTTGGGATTTTTTTCGCAGTCTATATTACAGACACTTTCACTTGTTCTGTGTTTTTTTTTTTCTCACACACACACTTGTGCACTCATGCATTTTCTTTCCTTTCAGGGAAAACAAACACTCAAGACTTTTACATCGCGTGATTCCAGTTTCCTGGACAGTTGTCATCACGGTTGTTTTGTCATTGTCATTTCATTTATACATTGCATGTTCTGTGTTTTTTCTCACACACACACTTGTGCACTCATACATTTTCTTTCCTTTCAGGAAAAACAAACTCTCAGGCTTTTACATCGCGTGATTCCAGTATTCCTGGACAGTTGTCATCACGGTTGTTTTGTCATTGTCATTTCATTTATACGATGCATGCATGTATTTCACAAGTGTACATTTCATTTCTTTGAATTTTCTTTGTGTGTGTTTGTACCACATCTTGTGGGTGGTTTTTCAGTGGCCATCCTGCCTCAGGCGTTCTAACAGATTTTATTTATCGTGCGTTTCCGCTCTGGCGAGGGAGCTCTGTAGTGACGCCTGCGCATGCGTAGAATTAATAAAGCAAGCGTTTCCCGCTCAATTCATTCTCTTTCACGCTGGCCAGCGATTGAGCAAGGACGTGTGTTTAAAGCTGTCTCTACATCTTTCGGTCTTATACTCGACAGCTCGTTATTCTCACCTCTAAAGATGTATAACTAAAAGATATGTATGTTTTACCAAGTAAATAAATGTTGTTTGAGTTGTTTAGTCTGGAGTTCAGCGTTCCGTCTATTTCTTAATTTTTTAGTAGAAAGTCAGGTATACAATCTAAAGATGTATAACCCACTTTCTACTAAAAAATGATGATTATTCTTCTAGGGTGCTAATGTCACTTAGCCCCCAGATCGTCTCTGATGGAGTGTTGTTGGCACTCCGTCGCTTACGACGTCGAGGGTTCCAGTTGATCCGATCAACGGAACAGCCTGCTCGTGAAATTAACGTGCAAGTGGCTGAGTACTCCACAGACACGTGTACCCTTAACGTAGTTCTCGGGGGATATTCAGCGTGACACAGTGTGACAAGGCTGACCCTTTGAATTACAGGCACAACAGAAACAGGAAGTAAGAGTGAGAGAAAGTTGTGGTGAAAGAGTACAGCAGGGTTCGCCACCACTCCCTGCCGGAGCCTCGTGGAGCTTTAGGTGTTTTCGCTCAATAAACACTCGCAACGCCCGGTCTGGGAATCGAAACCGCGATCCTATGACCGCGACTCCGCTGCCCTAACCACTGGGCCATTGCGCCTCCACTCTGATGGAGTAAATCCATGATTTAAGACATTCCAGCAATGACTATCCCATCTTTTAGAGCTATCTAGGAAAGACTACATTTTTCTGTCTGCTATTCTTATTCCATGTAACTGTAGGATGTAATTTGGAGAAGATTTGACTGCAAATCGAGCAATAACATAAGGTCTTGTCCAGGCAACCCTGCAGAGGTTGATTGAGTCTAGATCTATGTTCAAGTGGCATTTTACTGGCCAACCCTTTTTGCAGGATTTCCACAGCCCAGAATTAGTGATGCACATTAAACATGAGTGTGTATTGTATACAAATGGCTACAGTATTTTCATTTTAGAGGGGAAAAAAAAACTAAGAAAAAACACAAAAGAAAAAAACCACATATGGGGTTCTTTTCTTGTGCTATGTCACAGCAGAAAAACATGTTCATTTAATTTTGTAGTTCGGAGAACTAGTTTTAAGTTTCTTAATGTTTTACACAGATACAAATAAAATGAAATCATGTGAGAGATTTAACCGGTTTATTCAATTCATCTGTTTGTTGAAACTAGATACCACAAGGCTGCTCATTTTACTGGAGTTAAATGTACCCTAAAAGAAAGGATCTAGGAGGCAAAAAAGGTGAGCGAAGCACCATGAGTTGTTGGAGAACTGCTGCAAGACTGGATAGAGGATCAGGTACATGCCAGTGGAGGTAGACAATCAGAGGTTTGCAAATTGTTCTCTCAGTAAGGCCTATGGATCCCTAGGCATTGTGGGAGTGAGCAAAAAGTCAATAACAAGATCATGGAAGCAACAACAAATGTAGCCAGATGACCTAAGCTTAAAAGAGGTGGCTATGGGATCAACAGAACCCCGTTTGAATACAGACTTAATCGGCCTCTGTGGGGTCAACTGGACAAGAACCAAAACATCCAGCGACACCAGAACATAATATAAGCGTCCAGCCCTCAGTCAAACTGTCTAACCCATGCCAGCATGGAAAGCAGACGTTAAACGATGATGATGATGATGACTGATGTATCATAAAATCATGCACTTTAAAAGTTTCTTTTCTTTCTCGTCAGCCAATTTCTGGAAAGACTGTTTGCAAAGATTTGCATTGATATTCATTTTCTGTTATCATTAGCTAATTTCTGAGTTCCGGTTTATTTGTAGCAATTTTGTGATTCTAGATTAACCAACTGTACTATGGCCTTCTCTAACACTGTATTGTCACTTAGGCAGAAGGGCCCTGTTCAAAGTGAACAATCGACATTATTTATATGAGTTGGAACCTTCCCAGTGATGGACAAAAATATAACCAGAGGGGTTTCGTTTCATCTTGAAAACCAGTGGAATATTCTTCTGATACTACATTCAAAGAAAGAGACAAGATTGTTAATCTTGTAGATTTCAGGTTGAATGACATCAAGTCCAAGATCCTTGCCATTGGTTAGAGCACCTATGGACTGTTAGATCTCATCTACAGTAGGAAAGGTTAGCAAATGACATGTTGATCCTTACAGACAGCATGTAAGATAGTGCTGCCTCACTGATGATTGAGGAGCAGCTTAGGACACTCAAATACCTCTATCTGGCTTTCAAGGATTATCTCTTTGCCTATGAACAGTGTCTATCGATTTACACCAAGGAATAAAACTAGAAGCCTGTTGGAAGTAGAAAGCTCTCAAAACATAATAGAAATATCTCAAATTGTTGCAACTTGTTAATAAAATAAAAAAAAATTTGAACTCCAGTAACAATTAAATGCAGTTAATAAAATATTCCTTTTTACTCTAGGCACAAGGCTCGAAATTTTGGGGGAGGTGGCCAGTCGATTAGATCGACTCCAGTATGCAACTGGTACTTAATTTATCAACCCCGAAAGGGTGAAAGGCAAAGTCGACCTCGGAGGAATTTGAACTCAGAATGTAAAGACTGACGAAATACCACTAAGCACTTTGCCCGGTGTGCTAACGTTTCTGTCAGCTTGGCTGCTTTAAGCAGTCAATAAAATATGAACTAAAACAAAACAGAATTTCCTAAAATTTCAGTCTTAATAGAAACTAAATAAAAGCAATTTAATGCATTCATGATACCTAATTATTCTTTTGAAATCGAGTACATGCAGTTAAAGCAGTATTTGATTATAATAGCCATTTATGTATCATATTTAATGTATATACATGGTCAATAAGCCAATTACTGTAGTATTTGTCCCCGAGATAACATCTCTATTCATTCTTGCCTTTTTGGGTCTTTTCAGAGGTGTGAACTCAAAGCAAGCTACATGTTCAAACAAGAATTTATTATCTCTAATATCAGAAAAAGTGAAAAAAAAAAACTTAACAAATTGCAAAACAAAGACGCAAAAAAAAATTTTAATTTTTCATACAAAATTTTATTTTCTGAAGCTAATTAGGGACATGGAGCTGACTTTTGGCATTGTAAGCAAAGTACCACACAAGAATGGCAACCACAGCAGCCACAAATTCACTTTGAATGTAGGCACCTTTCCAAACACCCTGGAAATATAATGAAAGAAATATAAATAATGGCTTATTAAGGATGTTTACGATAGAGGTAGGAACAGGTAGGGACAGACATCCTTCTTAATTTAACTACACATCTCAAATAATCAAATGGAATATACAATCACATAAGCATGATAATAATAATAGATGCTTGGCAAGTATACAGTAATTGTCTCATCAATCAAGCTAGGGTCAAATACATTGCAAGGTTTTCTAAATCATGGAAAATCAAGGAATGAGAAAGAGATTGTTGTAAGAGAGACAAATAACAGACATATATATTCTTTTACTTGCTTCAGTCATTTGATTGCAGCCATGCTGGAGCACTACCTTTTAGGTGAGCAAATCGACCCCCCAGGACTTTGTAAGCCTAGTACTCATTCTATCGGTCAGTTTTGCCGAACTGCTAAGTTGTGGGGACGTAAACACACCAGCATCAGTTGTCAAGCGATGGTGGGGAAACAAACACAGAAACATATATATATATATATATATATATATATATATATATACACACACACACACACACACATATACTGGGCTTCTTTCAGTTTCCATCTACCAAATCCACTCACAAGGCTTTGGTCAGCCCAAGGCTATAGTAGAAGACACTTGTTCAAGGTGCCACGTAGTGGGACTGAAAGCGGAACTATGTAGTTGGTAAGCAAGCTACTTACCACATAGCCACTCCTACGCCTATAATATATACACACACACACACAACAAGCTTCTTTCAGTTTACATCAACCAAATCCACTCACAAGCTTTGGTTGGCCCAAGGCTATAGTAAAAGACATTTGCCTAAGATGCCACACAATGGGACTGAACTCGGAACCGTATGGCTGTGAAGCAAACTTCTTACAACACAGCCACTCATACACACACACACACATCAAGAAGCATGCACTCACACAGAGGCACTTACATGGACATAGTAACACATGCAAATACATCCACCCAGTAATATCAGAACGATAAATACATCCATCCACAGCAACATATACTTCACTGCCAATTCCACGACTCCTTTACTTTTTGCATTGTAATTCCAGGTGGAAAATGCTACTTGCTTTGGAATTTGTTCACTAAACACCAAACTGCTAAATGATGCAAATATATATCCATACCTTACTCTTTTACTTGTTTCAGTCATTTGACTGTGGCCATGCTGGAGCACCACCTTTAGTCGAGCAAATTGACCTAGGACTTATTCTTTGTAAGCCTAGTACTTATTCTATCGGTCTCTTTTGCTGAACCGCTAGGTTACGAGAACATAAACACACCAGCATCGGTTGTCAAGCGATGTTGGGAGGACAAACACAGACACACACATATATATATATACATATATACGACGGGCTTCTTTCAGTTTCCGTCTACCAAATCCACTCACAAGGCTTTGGTCGGCCCAAGGCTATAGTAGAAGACACTTGCCCAAGGTGCCACGCAGTGGGACTGAACCCAGAACCATGTGGTTGGTAAGCAAGCTACTTACCTTGTACAATTAAAGCACATATATCCACAAATATATACACACACAATCTGGCAGACAGCGCTACTTCTATAAATATCTTTAAATGGTTCTCAACATAGTGGAACCATTTATGTGTCACGGTGTGTGTGTGTGTTGAGTCAGAATACCAAACATGTATACAAGAAACATACCATCCACCTATTACTGCTTCTAATAATGCAGATTAAATCAGGCTACCTGGCACGTGAAAAGACATTCGAGCGAGTTCGTTGCCAGTACCGCTGGACTGGCTCCTGTGCAGGTGGCATGTAAAATACACCATTTTGAGCGTGGCCATTGCCAGTACTGCCAGACTGGCCTTCATGCCGGTGGCATGTAAAAGCACCCACTACACTCTTGGAGTGGTTGGCGTTAGGAAGGGCATCCAGTTGTAGAAACTCTGCCAGATCAGATTGGAGCCTGGTGTAGCCATCTGGTTCGCCAGTCCTCAGTCAAATCGTCCAACCCATACTAGCATGGAAAGCAGACGTTAAACGATGATGATGAGAGAAATATAAACTAGAGAAATCAAGAAGAAAATGTCATTTTCACAACAGAAATTTCTTACATACATTTTATATACTAAGCTTATAAGTACTGTAAAAAGCACTGCTGCTGGTCCCCTATAAAAGTAAAAGGCACAGATGATGGTACCATGTAAAAAGCACCAGTACACTCTGTAAAGTGGTGGGCATTAAGGACATCCAGCAGTAGAAATCAAGCCAAAACAGACAATAGAACCTAGAGCAGCTTCTGGCCTTGCCAGCTCCTGTCAAGCACTCCAACCCATGCCAGCTTAGAAAACGGACGTTAAATGATGATGAAGTTTTATTTCTGTGCGACCAAATTAACTGATAAACGCACACATCTATTCAAGGGAAATAACTCGAGGCTTATTTAACCTTTATGATTACAAAGCAAGATCATAATTTCTGAACGTTAACAACAGGGATTCATATTTTTTACACTCGTGAAACTTTACTTATGCAATAGCAAAACATGTTAAGTAAACATTTCCTTTCATTTCACGGAATCTTATTTCCTCTTGAACAATACATGAGACATCCTCATGATTTTACACCCACTTTTCTAAGCTTACATGGGTTTTGGCAGATGTGGCCCAATGTCATTTTTGTCAGCTGATCCTTCTTGGGATCAGTCTTAACCTCTTCTTCCCACGACTTTGCTCACTCTTTCTATTCTGCAGGTTCCTTCCACTTAGATCCTTCGACTCTTTTTTACTCACGTGCTATTCTCCAGACATTCACATGTCCAGGACAGTTCAATCTTTCCTCATATAATACTACATTTGATTTCTCTTATACTGTATTTTACTCTGTTTAATTATGTTCTACCATTGTCATTAGACTAACATCACACAGCCAGCAGAGCATGTTTCCTTCATAATTTTCAAGCCTTCGCACATCTACCTTCAGTGTTTATGTTTCCCTACGACTGTACAACACAAAACATCTTACACAATGATACAATCTGCCTTTCACTTGGAGAGAATCTCCTTATCTGAGAAGTAATAGGCCCCCTGCATTTTTGTCCACTCCTAGTTATCCTGTTGTAACTCTCTATTTACTCTTTCTCTTCCTCATACACTTATTTGTATCTACATCTGATCAAGGGAATCTCAGCTTCCATACCTTCCTCATTCAGATTGTTTTGCATCCCTAAACTCATCATCATCATCATCGTCGTCGTCGTTTAACGTTCGCTTTCTATGCTAGCATGGGTTGGACTATTTGACTGAGGACTGGCGAACCAGGTGGCTACACCAGGCTCCAATCTGATCTGGCAGAGTTTCTACAGCTTGATGCCCTTCCTAACGCCAACCACTCCGAGAGTGTAGTGGGTGCTTTTACGTGCCATCGGCACGAAGGCCAGTCAGGCAGTACTGCCAACGGCCACGCTCAAAATGGTGTATTTTATGTGCCACCTGCACAGGAGCCAGTCCCTCGGCACTGGCAACGATCTCGCTCGACTGTCTTTTCACGTGCCACTGGCACAAGTGCCAGGAAGGCGACGTTGGTCTTGCTCCAATAAGTTTATTGATCATCAGTCTGTGTCGAATGATATGTTCTTCATTAGGAAAATATCCAATATTCGCAACTAATAGCATATTCTCTTTCCCAAGCAGTATGAAGTCTAATTGGCTTTTGTGTCTGCCTAATTTTTAATATCCACTGGAATAGCCATCATGGTGTTGCCCAACATGTCCATCAAAGTCATCAGCAGTGGTCACAAGGTCACTATAATTCATAATCTAGGTAGTCTGCAAGAGGGACACATACACATGGTCCTTTTGTTTCCCTGTCAGTCCTGATCATCATAAAATGTAAGAGCAGTAAAAAGATGCTGTTGTGTTGTCCATCATTTGCCAACAATTAATCACATACTTTCACTACCTCAATTACTTTGTCCAATTTTCTCTTAAAAAAAAAAAGAAAAAAAAAGTGTACTCCACTCACTTCACCACTGCTACCATCTGGAAGAATTTGTGCATTCATTGCTTTCTGAAGAGTCCGGCTGAGGCTCCCTTCCATCTTACCTCTTATACTCAGTACCTCTACAATCTCTCAAGGCCTATCTTTACCTCATCATTTCTTCTTGTCCTCTTTTCAATCCTAGTTTTCACTGATCATCACAGTCTGAGCTAGTTCTTATTCAGAGTTACTGTCCCCTTCAACAGGTTGCAGACCACAGCTTATTCAATAAATTTTTTCAATATTCCATCAACGAGGCACGTATAAAGCTGTGGTAAGTAGCTTGCTTACCAACCACATGGTTCCGGGTTCAGTCCCACGGCGTGGCACTTTGGACAAGTGTCTTCTATTATAGCCTCGGGCCGACCAAAGCCTTGTGATTGGATTTGGTAGACGGAAACTGAAAGAATCCCGTCATATATATGTGTATATATGTCTGTGTGTGTATGTGCGTTTGTGTGTCTGTGTTTGTTCCCCCCCCCCCCTAGCACTGCTTGACAACCGATGCTGGTGTGTTTATGTCCCTGTAATTTAGCAGTTCGGCAAAAGAGACCGATAGAATAAGTACTAGGCTTACAAAGAATAAGTCGCGGGTTTGATTTGCTCAACTAAAGGCGGTGCTCCAGCATGGCCGCAGTCAAATGGCTGAAACGAGTAAAAAGAGTAAAAGAGTATTAAATTATACTTACGCGATGGTCAATATCAATGGTGAAGATTGGTTTAATACTCTCAATGTCCTCATTATTTCTCTGAGCCTGAATAATATCAAATAAAAGAAATCACTGGCATGATTTACTTTCAAATATCAAATAATAGATATTTCCTTTTACTCTGTCATTTTTCGAAAGATTTTCCATGATTTTCATAAATTTCTGGTAATTTACAACATTTTCTCAGATATGTTTTTTAATAAGTTCTAAAACTCCCCACACCATTCACTTGCTTATAACCATGACAGCTTACTTATTCAGAATTTACACCAATTCACTTATTGCTAGATAGATAGCTGGAAAGTGGCTCACAAAGGACTTGGTAAGTGATGCCAAAACACCCTCAGTATTATTTTAGAGGAAGGAAAAACGAGAAACACAACAACAAAGACTAAACTTTTGAATATGAAAATATTTTATTTACCTTTCTTAGAGCAGAGTAACCTTCTTCATCATAGAATTTAGCCACATATGTACCTGCTGGAAGCTGGCTATGACTGTCACTAAATGTTACCTATGAAGAAGAAAAACAGTTGTAAAAAAGACCCAATTGTAACCTGTGTTATCTGAAACTGTCTCAATCTGGGTTTTTTGTTCCTTAACCCTTTAGCATTCAGATTACTTTGTCAAATGTAATGCTTATTTATTCACATTTTCTAAAATTCATCATGTATTACCTTGTAGCTTTGAGATGTCGAGGATGTGACTGTTTATTTTTAGAATGACATTACAGGCTAGGTGTGAGAAACATGATTTGGCCAGTTTGGACATAGTGTATGGAATTTTGGGGGTGGATATGGCCAGTTTAAATGCTAAAGAGTTAGAACACAGCACTTTTCCTAGTCTCTCTCTCTTTTTCTCACTCTCTGTCTTCTAACAAAAACACACATGCAATGTACACGTACACACACACACAGGCTCAACTCTTGCTCCATGAAACAAAAACCCACCTTTACATCACCGAAAAGATAATGTATAATTGATTGTATCTGCTCTAGATTATTATTGATATTTATTTTCTCACCTGCTCCCAGGAGGAACAAGCTGAAAAAAATGAACCTTGATAAGGTTTGAAACTAAAGGGAAGAAACTAAATGCTACAGAGCATATATTATTTGAGTAGCAATATAGTGTTAGTTATCAATAAACATTTGTAGAGTTTCATTCATATAATATTAGTGTCACAGAAATTGGGCCCAACAGGGTCTTTTTTTTGGTAGCTTGGGATGAGGATCAAAATTAGCTAGTTTTGTTGTTTAACAATTCATCAGGATTCACTCAACCCTCATCCCAAAACTGTTGAAGATAATAGCAGAAGGTTCCTTATCAAAATGTAAACAGCTCATTTACATAATGGCACAAAGTTAAGAGCTAACAATGATATTTTGATTTCTACTTTCCTAAACATAATAATTGATCACTCAATAAAAAAGTCAAGCATCAAACATGTGATGAGCTCGACATTAATATTTACAAAAATAGATAAATTACCTGATATTGGTTAGCTATAGTGGTTTTCGTAGCAGGAACTGGTTTACCATTAATGTCAGCATACAGATTAATGTTCTACAATAAAATAATATTTATATCTGATCAATGAGTTCCACTTTCATGTCGTAATACAAACTTAATCTGAAAATTTAACAAGAGCCTGCAGCCAATTCAAAATAACGAATGTATGAGGATAGTTATACCAATTGTGGAAAGATCAAGTATTATGAAATAGGAGGATGTGCAACCAATGCACAATGGAGAAGTCTGTATGTGGTTGCTCAAAAACTAGGAATAGCAACTGAAACTTTGAATTACTCTTTACTACCTAAAAATAAAAAAAAAAGGTAAAGGATACATTAAATAATGTCATCCGAGGCACTTCTAATAAAATGCTGTATGATGGTGAATCAAGCCTTGTCTTTACAGCTGTTTTGGATAATTGATGACTGGTTGATATCAATACGTAACTCATAACACTGCTGCTTAATTCTCTCTGTGAGATTTATAATTAGATCATTTCTAATTTTTGTAATCAGTGAATGTTTTCACTAAAAATACATATATTTGCGAGGGTTTGACATGCATCTTCAGCCAGCTGGTGTTGCTACTTCAGGCTGATGACGAGCAATGACTTAGAAACATGTCCCTGAATGCACACTAGGCTGGGTGGTGGTGCTTGTCTCCCCCTCGCAAATATAAGGACACAGGAAATGTGTCAAGGCCAACAGGAAGCGGTCCAGCTTCCTAGGGCTAAATAGCAGCAGTATTATCCCCTTATTGGGACTGTCACATTAGGTTGACAGTATACAACTGCTTTAAGCTGATATTGTTATACATAAAAGCAAAGGAACAGTATTAACAAGCATAGATTTTGATAGCTCTGGGCAGCAAAGTCACAGAACTATAACAGATTCATATAATATTTAGTCAATAACTTTAGTAGATGCATACAAATAAAACTTACTGTCAAGTCATTTTTACAAGTCAGTGAGAACTGTACAATGAAAATGGTTTCTGAGGAAGTTGTTGCCTCAGGAGTTGTGTACACTTGAGGAGTGACTGTTGGTCCAAGACATGTATCGCCTACAAAAGACAAAATACATAATAAAAGTTGTAGAAAAACAAAACCAATATAAAGAACAAAATGGTGGTTATGTAACCAATAGATAAATAAAGCTAAACACAACTGTGTAATCCGGAAAAGAATCTAATTTTCATTTCATCCACCATGGAAGCTCTCTTTTGTCTTTCGAGTTACAAGGAGACCCCAGAAATATTGGTGTCACAAAATGTACTCAGGACACTCTGTAAGCGATGGGCAAATTGAAGTGAACAGCAATAATGCAGGGCTTGAGAGGAATCTTTGGTCTTGCTGACAGAAAGACAACCTCTGTACTGTTGATGCCACAAAAAATGCATCCAGTATACACTGTAAAGTGGCTACAAAGGGCATCCAGCCACAGAAACCATGATGAAACTAAGATATTGGAGCAAGATGTGGACCTCCAACTCATTGGATCCTGTTGAATCATCCAGCCCAAACCACCATGAAAAACAGACACAAAATGATGATCATGAAGATGCTTATATTTTAATAGGGGATTGACAAAAGAACAGAGGAAGATTAACACTGTTAATGAATGAGAAATTTCTCTTTTTATTAATTGTTTAGTCCTTGAAGGGACAATGCCTCTAGATTTCTCAAGCTTCATCAGCATTGCAGTAGCGCATCACCTCCCATTCATTTCAGCCTGCATGGTTTCTCTAAGAGCATTCTTCACTAAATGTCTGAGGTGGCCGGAACGTTCACTGTGAAAAAATTAGAGCTCAGAGTGAGACTCAACAGCATACTTATGAAATGCATAGAATGATGGTAAATGACCCTTTTTACAACTTATACTTCCTTAAGCAATCAATGTTTAACATGTTGGTTCCAGTAGGGAAAATATAAGCTAAACTGAACTATTCTATATAATTGTTCAACTTGTGAGAAATAGCAGCCAAATCTCCCTCATATCACACTACCATCTTAAAAATTGGGAAGACACATTGGATAATGAAGTCCATAATGTAGATAATGTACAGTATGCTTAAAAAAATGTGCAGGGATAATTCTAGAGGATTGCAACTCAGAGTAGGGACTGAATAGAACATTAGGCATGAAGTTTTGTAGCACATAAAAGGAATGAGAAGAGGAAGAGAAAAGGAGGAGAGTTATAAAAATTGCTCCAAAAATTGGGCTTCACTAACAGCAAGGGTCTCTTCTGGTGAAAACATATACTTAATATAGCTAAAACCATATTCCAATGGGTGGGTGGCCCTTCTCTTCAGTGCCAGAACATATAAGGGGTGTTCAGTAAAGATTTCCCCTGACCCATGTCCAGTTATTGCAGGAACGTAACTTGTACAGGTATAACCATACGTCTCGACAGGTCACATTGTAAATTACAGCTTTCCACTAGTATTCAATTGTCTTTTACAGCTTCTGAAGTGGACTAAGGTGTTATAAGGGAGGCAGTTCAGATCAGTGATCAGGTTCTTATATTTAAAAGGTTGTATACCAAAAGAGACTTTCAATGAGATGAAAGAAGTTTGTAATGATGTAGTTAAGCACTGGCATCACCAGTTCAAATGGGGTCAGACATCGATGAAAACTACTCTTATTCCTGGATGACCACATTCTACCACTGATGCTCATCCATAAAGAAGAAGCTGACATGTTGGAGGATCACCACATAACTATTCGGTAACTAGCCCAAGAAGTGAAGATAAGTGTAGGGTCCGTGGAAAAAAAAATCATCCACGACACAGGTGGAAATTGTCTGCACGATGGATTCCCCGGATGCTCACACCATTTCAGAAGCAGGAACAAGTTAATTGCTCCCAGGCTCTTTTGGCAATGTGCCAAGGAAACGAGGAGGACTTTATTGGTAGACTTATCACACAAGATGCAAAATGGGTCCATCACTATGATTTTGAGACTAAAGTCCAGTTGAAGCAATGGAAGCATGATAACTCACCACCTCCAAAAAAGGCTCGTGTCCAACCCACAGCAGGCAAGATGATGCTCACAGTCTTTTGGAACCAGTGTGGAGTAGTGATGATGGAATTTCTGGCAAAGGGTACCACAATTAATAGGGCATATTATGCTGCTCTGCTGCATAAATTGCAGGATGCCAATCAAAGCAGAGAGCCATGGCATGCTGACCAAAGGAGTTCACCTCCTCTAAGACAATACCCCAGTTCACAATGCGCATGCTGCCCAGATGAAAGCACACTCCAGTGGCTATGAAATCCTTCCTCATCCGCTTACTCTCCTGACCTTGCACCATCTGACTTCCACCCCTTTCCAACCGTGAATTTTTTTTTAAAGGGGAAGCCCTTTTTGGATGATGATGAACTTATTTCCATAGTAAAGTCTTGGCTCCAGACACAACCTATCGACTTCTATAGACGACGTTTTCACAGCTGCATAAAGCAATTTGAGAATTGTGTCACCATTGGTGGTAGCTATGTAGAGAAGGCCTAATAATTATGCCAAGTTTCATTTATCCCAGTCTTTGGAAAATGGATCAGAGGAAATCTTTAACGAATGCACCTCAGACTTCATCTCCCAGCAATTATTGATACTCTACATAGGTCAGTTGCTGCCTACAACAGAGTATTGTTCCCACATCTGGGACAATGCTGTTGCTGTACACACAATTTAAATCCATTCAGAAAAGGTCACTGAAATGATTGGGGTAAAGTCATTCACAGATGGCAAGGATTATGGCAACATTCACCAACTTAAACACAGAGACTGTCCGAAAAAGTTGCAGGAGATTCCAAAGTTGTCCAGAGGCCATGGTTGAAGCAAATAGTGATTTTATTGAATAAATTTACTCTTTAGTATTTCAAGATATTTTAATGTAATTTTGGTAAATACATCTGTTAAAATGGGATGTCAGTGTTATTTTTATTTTTGCATCATT
This sequence comes from Octopus bimaculoides, assembly GCF_046866305.1. NCBI lineage: Eukaryota > Metazoa > Mollusca > Cephalopoda > Octopoda > Octopodidae > Octopus > Octopus bimaculoides. Next base: position 16,515,098 of record NC_142931.1, on the reverse strand, counting down.
TAGACGACAATATATTCACTGCACACTGAATATGCTACAGAAACTGTGAAACTGGCTCTAAAACAGCTTATTAGTTGCAATCTCAAAAGGCCCTGACACAATATGCAAAACCAACCACCGAATAGTGTTCTTTGAAATGAAATAAAAGTGGCACAAACCTAATGTAACAAAATGGTAATTGTGGAACTGATATTTTATAAAATGTTTTTGATTTATTTTACTTTAAAATCTTTAATGGTAAAACTGTTGAAGCATTTAACTGTTGCACATCAATACAAAACTACACAGAGCAATATGTGGCAATTCTGCAAACATATTGGGTTCATTGCAGCATAATACTGAATCCCAACGATGCAAAAAAATTAATTGCACTTTCATTATTCATCATATTAATAGAAATATCCTGTACAACACAATTCCTTTCAGTCAACTCATCAGTATTAACAATGACCATCCAGACTTCTTTTATAGATATCCATACATTATTTAATATCCGTTTTCAACTGTTTTTAAAATCACAATTCAAGGACTGAAATACACGTTATTCATAATTTTCGTATAAATGTGATTATTCATAATGAAGGTAAGCAAATTTTGTATGTATATATCGTTTTTGTTTTTTGTTTTTAGAAAAACATAAATCCAAAGAAGCACACTCCAGTCTATATTATTGGTGAAGGCCGGTTTACAGGTAGATCCTAAGACCTGTTGGCTTATGGCCTCTTTAAAATATGGATCGGGAAACGTGGGAGATAATTCCCATTGTTTATATCAATCGTTTTCCCTCTGTGTTTTAAAGAGGCCATAGGCCAACAGGTCTTAGGTTCTGAAGATACGCTATGAAGGTATCCTCTATGGAGAGAAACCCAGGGGAAGCCTATAAACCGGCCTACATCAGTAATATACAGGGTGCCCACAAGGTCTGGGTACATGGAGTAAATTAAATCATAACATAATAAATTAAATATAAGAAATAATAATTTTTTAAAGTATGTATTAATCCCCATGTACCCAGACTTTGTGGACACGCTGTGTATATATAGGCGGGCCTAACGCAGTCACCTCCCCCACATACTGACCTTCCCGATTTTTTTTTCACCGGATTCCTATCTTTTTGCGCCAGGTCCGCCTATATATATATATACATATATATATATAGTCCTCTAAGAACCCATAAGTCAGAAAAAACAAGTACCCATATATTTGTCAACAGTGGGTGTGTTCATTATAACCAATCGGTTTCATACACGAGCTTATAGTTCCTTTTCACAAAATTGGCTGAAAAGGAACTATAATGTTAGATTGAATAAAAATTAGATATACATACAGGCGTGAATACATACATTTTCATGTATGCATGTATGTGTGTAATTTTTATTCAATATAATATATACATATATGTTGTAACAATACGTTTTTCCTTTTATCATCAGTACACATTTTTTTTTTTTTTAATATTAGAATCAAAATGGTAAAATACTTCATAGTAGGTTAAGTAATCACACAGAGGCCTGTATATAGATATGCAATTAAAATACGAATATCTTTACAGGATATTAGAGAAATAAAATGCTTTAGTATAAACTGGATCAATAGAATATATAACAAACATTTCAGTCAGGTTATAAAAATTAGAATTTCCAATACAAAAACCTAGATTAAAACTAATCAATAAGTTTAATCTCATTCCATTCTATCCCCATGTTTTAAATTCAATTATTTAAAAAGCTATTCTAAGTTTGTTATCTTCATTGATTTGTAGGCGGAAAGGTAAATTAAATTCTAAATGTTTCAGCCAAAGATCACTTAAAATTAGATTTATGTTATATTAAAACAGCAATTAATCACGCATCCTAAGCGATGTTTAAAACTAGCAGACAGCTGCCAACAAAACAATATTTCAGGGAGTTTAGAAAACGCCACGTCAACAATTATCGTCTGTTTAAGGCAGTTTTACTTTCAGACAAATGCTGTTATAATCTGTAATGAAATAATCATCATTGTTTTTTTTTTTAATAAAAAAATATATATTAATATGTAAATTAATAAATTTAACAAACCTGAAGCGAATAAAGGTAGAAGCAGAAGCAAAGAAAAGATAGAGACGATCATCATTGAGGGAAGTTGAGAAGCCATCTTGATGCGAAAGGAAGGGAAACAAATGGTTTTTCACTTTTATACAGCAAATACTACAGGGAAGTCAGGGTAGATAACTGTGGATTTATCAGATTGTCTCCTCTTGGAAATATATTTATTTGTTTGTTTTTTTTATTTGTTTCTATTTATTTATATATTTGTTTATTTGTTTCTCTATTTATTTATTTGTTTATTTATTTATGTATTTATTTATTAAATGCAAAACTAATTATTTTTAAGGTGACAGAGAGGAAATATAGATACGCATTGTAGATTTAAAAACTATATTCTCAAGGCTGCGTAGGGAACCTTTACTTTGCCACCTTGAACTGCAAGAAATAGCAACCATATTACTTTTGAAATACGTCCTAGACGAGGTGGACGTTATCGGAACGCGTTGGATTATAAATTTTCTCCTTCAAAGCTGGCCTGGGGCCAAACAGCAATAACGGAGACGTCGACAACCACGACCACGACGAATAGGCCGTCGTCAACATCAATATCGTCATCATAACCAGCAGTTTCACTACCACCACCATCGCCATAAGTCATCACCATGCAAAAGTTTTTTGTGTTTGACGAAGTTCTGTACTCAATGAGTTAGTAGTTTCGTTTTTTTTCCTACAGTCCTTCCTTCCGTCCTCCCTTCCTTCCCTCCTTCCTTCCCATCAGTCTTGAAAGCCCAGTAAAGGGTCATGGGCACTGCATTGTCTCTTGACTAAAAGATAAAAATATATCGTTCTCTTCTGCACTTATAATCGAATCATTCAGGAGTGATGGAGCAGTTTTCAATATATTAAAGTGGAGTAAGGTGACCAGCAAACAGAATCGTTACCGTGCCGAGAAAAATGCTTAGCAACATTTCTTCCGACTTTAAATTCTGAGTTCAACCGTCACCGGAGTTCACTTTGCCTTTCATCCTTTCGTAGTCGATAAAATAAGTACCAGTTGAGCTCTGGGCTCGAAGTAGTCGACGTATATCCTCCCCCCGAAATTGCTGGCCTTGTGCCAAAATTTGAAATCAATATATTAAAGTTGATTATTAATAGTAGTGTAGCTGGGTGGGGATGTCGAGGAGGCGGTCTGACCAGGGCGCGAAGTTTTTTCCCACGAGAGTTCCGGACTCCAGCAATGAACTCATTTGCATACAGCCAATCAGAGCTCACCTTGACCTTGTCAAGTTAACAAACAAACTCTACCAAGTAAACATAAGACGAAGAACGGTGTTGTAAGTCGACCGATCGTCAAGTTATGCCTGATTTTAGAAGGAGACAAGTAATTAGATTTGCATCTGTAAGGACCGTGCGATCAGGAGAGGTGACGAGGAATGGCTCCTTTAGTACATCGCACGGTCGATACAAATAAAAATATGAAAAGAGGATAAACGAGTATAAGTGCCAGAAGGAAAAGAGAGACACAACCGGTAGAAGGTTTAAGAGAAGATTTTATTGATATGTCAACTTGTGTGTCTGTGTGTGTGCGAGATATAAACATAATAATAGACAGGCCGTCATGTATACAAAGTGTATGTGTATACAAACAGGGATGTATGCGTGTGCGATAAGTTCAGAGCATAGAAAGAGTCTATAATAAGGCGTTAGAAGAAAGTCCAGACACAAGGATGGTAAATACCAGTTCGTATTCAAGGTGCACAGTGGTTGAGGTGCTGTAACAAGAAGTTGAGGCCGCATAGCAGAGCCGGGGAGAGGCACATGTCATGTAAGAAGTTGTAGCTGGAGATGCTGTTGAATTCGGAGCTGCGAGCGAAAATGAACAAAAGATCTCGATGCAAATGAATATAAGCCAGTAACTCTTCCATTCTCCGGCCGAGAGAAACGGAGAGGTGTGAAATATGCTGAACTGGGAGCAAGTAAGCATCAATAAATGTTATGTACTCACTGAAATGTAACTGTGCATTTTACTGCTATTTTCAGCAAGTAGAGGACGCTGTAAGCGAATGAATTGACGTCTCGTGAAAACACGTAGGAAATTGCTCAAAAAGTTGTTAGAATGAAATAACCGTGAAGTTTTTTGTATGAAAAACCACAAAGGTCTTAGCAATAAAGAAGTTTTTTGTTTATAGGCTCTAGAAGTCATTGACAAAATGAGAAACTTTAACGTAGAAAAAATTTTCTTAGCTTTTCACTTGTGTTTGATGAGAATGTAGAGGCAATCCTGATGTTGAACGTCGCGAAACATACGAATTCAATGGCTGTTGAAATAAGGTCCGAAGATCTTTTTAGCTCGGGGTACCAATTGTAGTATTATTGGTCGCAGTTCAGATTTTCGGCTGCTGTCGTTCTTTAGTCGGGTCACCAGTTGTAACATTATTGGTCGGTAGATCAGAATCCTCGGCTGCGATTGTTCTTTGTTCGGGGTCACCAATTATAGGAAAGTGGTTATACACCATTAGGTGCACACCCGCTTTCCTATATTAAATTCTAAATAATAACGGAACGCAGAACTCTGAACTATCAACACAACAATATTTATTTATGGAGGAAATAGGCAGCCTTAATCTTGGTTGCTGAGACGTTGGAATGTTGATGTGAGCTGTCCCCAGAGTTGGAATGCTGGAGAGACAGCTTGACATGACCATGCTCATGGCCGGCCGGCCGAGAAAGAGAATGAAAAGAGCGGGAATGTTTAGATGTTGAATTCCACGCATGCGCATGGGACTCTTCCTGTGTTCCTTCCGGAACTATTCCCTGCGCATGCGTAGATGAAAACGCAGTAATGGCGACTGTATTTTGGCGCCAAATGACGTCACTACAGCTCGTTAAGGTGTTTTCTCTAGTATTTATAAACTACTGTACAAGGGAGACCAAACTTTCGTTAATAATTACTGAAAAATCTATTTTTAACTGTGGAACTCAAAGCAGATAAAATCTATAAATATTAGCATGTAGACATTTGATTGAAAAATCTGAAGTCGAAGACTTTCTGTGGGACCAGAACCCACATCTTTTGTAAACATGACAAAAGTTCTACCGTTAGACCAAAACAATCCCACTAATTAACCAGACAATTTTAGAAATTTGTTATTCCCAGCAAGAATTGTACGTTGTTGACATCATAATTTAGAAAGTTCGACAGACGTGAGATAATTTGTCTTTAACTGTGGGACTACACATAATAGCATGCAAAAAAAATCCCTTTTGATAGCATGGCAGCTTTGACTTTTCGATCAAAAGAGGTTGGTAACTCAATATTTATATACTTTTTTCTTGTAACTTTATCTGCTTCAAGTTCGAGTGTTAAAAACGAATTCACGTCTCTACAAGTTTTAAAATTCTTATGACGTGTACATTTTTTCCCCCGTTTTGACAGGGTGCGGTTCAATCTTTAATTCAATGTTAAAGATAGACTTACACACTAGCGTAGCTAGAATGTGTGCCGCCTGGGGCAGCCCTTCTGTTTGCCGCTCCCGGACCCCACAAAAAAGACACATATTGCCTCCAGTAGACCCAAAAGAGGTGCCCCTTTAAAAGTGCCGTACACGGCGCACCGCCTCTATCGCCGCCACCTCTAGCTATGCTAGTGGGTTTACATAATATCGACACGTCAAAATCAACTACACAGAAAATGAAACACAATACAGAGTAATATTTACATATACTGGTACGTAGCAACACAGTTTTGGTGTCTACTTCAATAGTGAAAACAAAAAAATAACTTCAAATGTAGGAAGAAACATTTTGTTTTCATTTGTTAATTGTATGACTAATATTAACTTCCGATTATGTAACTGCATTAGAGCTACAACACACCGAACGTGTTCCTGCTTGTTTACAGTTGGAATCAGAACTTGGAAACCGTGTGTATTAACTCAAGAACCCATAATCATTAAACTTGTGATTAAGAGAAATACCATATTATTTTATATCATGTATTCCAACAAATCGTTGTTGCAATGACAAAAGAAAACGACTGCGTTACAGGGATTGATAGACATACATGTTACGGTATGTGTTCCGACTCTTTACCTTCTGGTTTTAAATCTTGCCGAGACCAACTTCGCCTTTCATCCTTTTGGAGTCGATAAAATAAAGCAATGGTCAATTACTGGGGGTTCAATAGTAATGACAAACCCTCTCTCTTCAAAACTATTCAGTTGGAGACTAAATTAGACAACCATTATTTGCTTAAATTTCTCACTTCATAGAGTCAATATTTATATAATTAATTGTGATTTTTTAAATATTTATTCAGTATATCCATATGTGTATTATACTTAAAGCAGATACATTGCAAAAGGCAACTTAACTGCGGTATTCGTCCGGAGATAAAATCTCTTAGGGACGTACAGTGTCTAAAAACACAAGAGTATATCAGTAACAAACGAAAATCGGCTACTGACAAAGCTCAAAGAGACAGAAATGCGCTGTCACTGCAACTACTGGATGATTTTCGTCTGATGCTGATATATTTGAGCTTTTAAACACAGTGCCTCCATAAAGGATATTATCTCCGGGTGAATACCGCAGTTAATTTGCCATTTACGATATATTTGCATTAAGTATGATACACAGATGTATATTTTAATCGAATATTGTTTCTGTTAATTTTTCTCACCGGGTTAATGTTCAAATAATCGTTGATCTTAAGGTAATCGTTTTATTTCAGAATTTTTTTCAAAATTATTTATTTTTATTATAGAATAATGGATTAGAGCAGGTTAACTGATAGAATTATTATTACGATTTATGGAGCGTTGGCACTATTTACTCATTTCTCTACTCTTTTATTGAGAACATTTTACTATAACACCATCAGTTGCCTTTTCGCATATTATACACTTATATATATATATATATATATATATATATATATATATATATATATATATATATATATTTATGTGTATTTCTTCTATCTTAATGAATAAAAATTCTTCTGATAGAATAAATGGGTTAATAGAAACCAATGTAGCAAAGAACACAAAATAACTGTGGTTAGCTCCTGTTTTTAAGGCAGGAACTCCTTCAAATTTTGGGTATTTGAGTATATTTAAGAATTTAAGGATTGGAGAAAACGCATGTTATAATTGCATACTTTATTCCTACATATGTTTCAAAGGATTACAACCTGTGTGATCCATAGGGATCTTTGATATTAAAATTGTAACCTTCTCATCAGGGAAAGCATTGGGAATCATCTTAAACGTAAGACATTATGACACACAGGTTGTAATCCTTTGAAACATATGTAGGAATAAAGTATGCAATTATAACATGCGTTTTCTCCAATCCTTAAATTCTTATATATATATATATATATATATATATATATATATATATATATATATATATATATATATATATATAACGTGTCTGTGAGTGTGTATATATATGTACGTATATGAATGCAGTTGTCCTTCTCTATAAAAGAAAGAGAACCAGAATAAAGTGTGGCCACTATAGAAGTGTTGTTTTACTGTCAGTTGCTGGGTAGGTTCTAGCAAGTATCTTTCTTTCTCGCCTAAATAAATACCTTATAAATGACGTCCTATCTGAATCTCAAAGTGGCTTTCGTTCTGGTAGAGGAACAACTGATATGATTTTCATAGAAAGACATATGTAGAAGTGCTATGGGCAAAATGTAGATTTTGTCCAGCTTTTCGTTGATTGAATCAAACCCTTCTATACTAAGAATAGGGCGTCCCCGTGGAAAATACTCGGCAAATGTAGTTGTCCAAGTCACTTTGTATCGATAATTAAGTCATTTTGCGATGAGGTGGAGGTATAAGTCAATGTCGTTGGTTGCATTGTATCATCCGTTCCTGTAGAGAATGGCATCAAGCAAGGTGACATCATTGCCCCTACTCTCTTTTCTTCGTATTTTGCTGTTACTTTCACTCATACCTTTGCTATCGATTGCCCTTCTGGAACATATGTGAGGACCGATCTTCTGGTCGTCTCTTCAATTAGTGTCGATCTGCTGCCGATTCGAAAGTTTTTCACTCACTTATTCGTGACCTTCTTTATGTGGATGATTGCGACTTAGTCGCTCATACAGTTGCAAATTATCATGGATCATATTTCTGCCTCTTACCAAGCATTTGGACTCGACATGGCTGCTGTAATGTTCCAGCCAGCATCAAGAAACTCATATGTAAAACCATCAAGTTTGTCTACCTGGGCAACAAACTCAGCCGATCTTGTTCCTTGGATAATATAAGATATCTTTAAGGCTTCAGAAACTAACTGATTCTTTTAAGGCTCTCAAGTTTTGTGTCTGATCCAAACATGGCATCTCAAGGTGAACAAAAGTTGCTGTGTACCGTGCGTGCGTGTTCTTAGGGACACTTCATCCGGCTCTTTATGTTCTGAGTTCGAATTCCGCCAAGTTCGACTTTGCCTTTTATTCTTTCGGTGTCAGTAAATAAGTACCAGTTGAGCAGTAGAGTTGATATAATCGGCTAACCACATCCCCAATTACTGGCCTTGTGTCAAAATTTGAAACGATTACTATTATACCCACAATGAGGATTCTACAATTTACATTTATTTCAGTTATTTTAGCTTGTGTTGTCTTGTGCATAGAACAGATATTGCTTAATTGCAATATATAGTGTTGTCCTTTCTGTTATGGATGAATTGCGACCAGTGTTTGTAGAAAAACATAACTATAAAAACTATATCGACATAACTAAAAAAATATATCGACATAACTATATAAAAAAAAAAAGATCAATAGAATATAATGGAAGCGAACGCCAGACTCAGACCTATGAAGACAAACTTCACCTAGGGTTGACAAATACCTTGTTTGTTTTGGTTGGCTAAACTTGAATAAACTTTATAGATAGTTAGATTCAACCAATGGAACAAAGCATGTTCAGAACGCCGTCTAATCTTCGATTACAACTGATGACAATCGATCAGTTTGAAAGGTGTGGGGAGTACAATGCTTGTTTTATCGATATGAGATAAGAACAATATGATATGCTGTAAAGATGCTGGGAAGGGAGTGGGGATGTTATTATTTGCGAAACTCGATGGAGCATATCGTGTATCGGAAACTGAAATGAAGCTCGCTTTTCAACCATGTAGTTTCAGGTTCGATCCCTCGATACATTGGGCAATTGCCTTCTACTCAAGTTTCTGACCGACCAGTGCCTTGTGAGTGAATTTGGTTGACGGAAATTGTGTGGAAGCCCATCGTGTGTGTGTATCCACCATCGCTTAACAACCGGTATTTGTGTGTTTATGTCCCCGCAACTTAGTGGTTCAGTAAAACAAAACGATAAAATACGTACCGGGTTTAAAAATAAGTACTTGGGTCAATATGTTCGATTCAACCCTTCAAGGTAGTGCCCGAGCATGGCCGGGTCAAATGGCTGAAACAAATAAAAAGAAAAAAAGGAGAGACAAACTAAAGGTAAGAGCTGAAATACCATCAGGTTGACGGTCTACGAAAATAATGGAAAAACAAAATTATATATATATATATATATATATATATATATATATATATATATATATCAAACATAGATTGAAAACAGAACACAAAGGATATCGCGATATATATATACAAAGCTACTCCATACGCACAAACACCAGACGGTTGGCAGTTTCGTTATACGTCTACCCTCGTTCATCCCAGGTATACAGTGATAAATGAATCAGTGATAGTAGAATCATTGACAGTGAACTCGAGGCGAACAGAAGTGAAACTTCCGCCATTGTTTATTTTCTTGATCATCTCTACCTTTTCCTGTAGAGAACACACTCGTCTGCGTCGTTTGTTAGGATCAGACGCATTTGTACTTTTTCTATTCATTGGTCCCGTGTTGATGGATACATAAATCCGTATTAAAAAAATACGCAGCCTCGCAGCGTGGTCATGTAAAGACAAGCTATTAACAGTGAATTCTGGGTAGCTGAGCATTGTGGGTAGCCACAGGGGCATGTTTTTGCAGTACAAGCAGAATCTTTGATTATTGCTGACTCGTGGTATCACAGATCAATCCGTGATAAGCGTTACATGGTTCACAATTGAGCGTACCGTGTTATCCTTGAACGATGATTAATGAATTTGTATTGAAATGAAAAAGGCTGCACACAACACACATATCCAATATATATACAATAAATTACACACACACACACACACACACACACACACACACACACACACACACACACACACACACACATATATATATATATATATATATATATATATATATATATATATATAGAGAGAGAGAGAGAGAGAGAGAGAGAGAGAGAAAGGATATACACACATATACATACATACGTACACACGTACATACATACATACATACATACATACATACATTCATACATATATATATATATATATATATATATATGTATATATATATATATATATATATATATATATATATATATATATATATATATATATATATATATATAATCATAAATATATAGGGATTGACAGTAACCTGCTTCTCCAACATACTGAGAATTCAGAAATAGCAGTCAAAGAACTACTGATTTCAAAACTACAAACTATTACTCCAGATTGATAGCGATATTTTTGAGTAATAATGAGTAATAATTTGTAGTTTTGAAATCAGTAGTTCTTTGACTGCTATTTCTGAATTCTCAGTATGTTGGAGAAGCAGGTTACTGTCAATCCCTATATATTTATGATTATAAATGTTTTTTACCGAAAAGGTTTTTTCATACTGAGCTACCCGGCAAAATTGTTAATTATTGATTTTATTACTAATTGACGATTCCCTGCCCTGCATATCTATCTATCTATATATATATATATATATATATATATATATATATATATATATATATATATTCGAAATACGAAGTAGTAAAACAGCCGACAACTGATGAAGGCTCGTTTTTTTACGTTGCTTGTCTTGTTTTCCATTTGTTTCTTTCGTTGTTCGTATTCCATGTTGTCGTATCTCGTATTTTACGTTGTGCTTCGTATTTCGTGTTGTTTATGTTCTGTGGTACCCTGTACCCATATATGCACGTTATATACATATATATGTATGTATGTACATATATGTATGCATATATATATATATATTTTTATATTATTATATGATTGAACGCCACGCATCCATTTCCAAGTAAGTTATATATATATATATATATATATATATATATATATATATATATATATATATATATATATACATATATAGTCACAATCAAAAGGTGCAGAAATGACGTACTCCAAATGGATTTTGTGGTAACGTAGTCCAAGGGTAGAGTGAGACATCCATGAATCAGGTACTCCAAATCAGACGGAAGGACGTGGACAGAATGTATATAATGTAAATAATGTAAATTAAAAAGTTTAAGTTTGTGAAAATACGAGAGCAAAGATATAGAAAAAAAAACAAAAAAACTTCATAGATTGCTCTTTGTGTGTTTGTGTTGTGTTTCAACTATCACAGTTTTTTCTTTTCTAATTCTTCCTCGTTATATTGACAAAACATGAACTCTTGAATCACAAGTTCCTAACCTTTAGACATTGCAATATTTCAACAATATTTTTCTAGCGAGATTATCAGATTTATTTATCGTAGCTATTTCCTAGCGACCATGTAAATATATTGGTTAGTAACATCAATAACTTGATTTACGTCACCTTAAAGGATTTGAATTTAATAACGAGACTTTATTATTAAACTGCGGTCTGCAGTTTAAAAAGATTATTGGTGAAATAGGCGGATTTAATATGGCTGAGATGTTTTTGAATGTCGTGTATGCATTCTATAAAAATAATTAAAAAATATGGCACAGGAGGAGGTGTGTGGTAAGTAGCTTGCGTACCAACCACATGGTTCCGGGTTCAGTCCCACTGCATGGCACCTTGGGCAAGTGTCTTCTACTATAGCCTCAGGCCGACCAAAGCTTTGTGAGTGGATTTGGTAGACGGAAACAGAAAGAATCTCGTCGTGTGTGTGTGTGTGTGTGTGTGTGTGTGTGTGTGTGTGTCTGTGCTTGTTCCCCCAACATCGCTTGACAACCGATCCTGGTGTGTTAACATCCCCATAACTTGACGGTTCGGTAAAAAAGACCGATAGAATAAGTACTAGGTTTACAAAGAATAAGTCCACTAAAATGACTGAAACAAATAAAAGAATAAAAGAATAAAAGAATATCGGTTGAGATGGAGAATATCTAAAAGCTAAAACATAAGAAGAAGTAATATAAAAACTACTACAAAGCGCAGGTATGAAGCTCGCTTTGATTTTGGGTTCAGTCCCATTGCGCAGCATCTTAGTCAAGTCTTCTACTATCTCTGAGTCGACCAGTGCCTTGCGAGCTAGAACGTTAAAACTCAGTGCGCATGCACAGCAGAGTTTACGGTCAATCTTTGCCGAGTGGCTTCACTTTGCGTGCTTTAGCTTCGTTACTAGGCAACAGTCCGGTTACTTCTTGATCAGACTATGTTTATATAGATTATCTTATGAGTTGAGTTTTCCCTTGTTGAAAGATTATAACCGCAACGTCAGTCAGAGGCTCTACTTTTAAATTACATTTACCTTCTTTTGCTTGGATGATCTACCGACTTGGTTAGTTATTACTAAGTAGATGAAGTGCAATTATGAGTTGTGTGGTTAATAAGATCACTTCCGAAGCCACCTGGTTTTGGGTTCAGTTCTGTTGTGATACCGAAGACAAGCGTCTTCTAGTAGAGACTCAGGATACCGAAGTCATGAGTGTGAATTTGGTAGACGGTACCTGAAGCGAAGCCCATCGTACATACGTGTGGGAGAGAGAGTGGGAGAGAGAGAGAGAGAGAAAGAAAGAAAGAGAAAGAAAGAAAGATAGAAGGAAAGTAAGAGAAAGAAAGAGAGAGAAAGAAAGAGAGAGAAAGAAAGAGAGAGATATTCTTTATCTAAATGAGAAAGAACGATATTCTTTAATTTACATCACTACAATTGTTTCCACGCATCGTTACGCCCGTAGAACATTGGGGAAATGATATAATTAGCATATTGCGTAATCACTATCATCCATCAAAGTTCTTACCCAACTCTTATTTAACTAATGCGTGTGTGTGTGTGTGTGTGTGTGTCTGTCTGTCTGTTTGTCTGCGTGTATATATATATATATCACACGCACCTTCGTTTTGGGATCACTACTTTTTTGTTATCTCCCCTTCTTCTTAACTCTCCTGTGTGATCCTTCTGTCCGGCATTCGCCATGATAGATCACTGACCACTACATATATATTTTCTTTCTCTCCTTGTTTCTCTCCTTGTTTCTTTCTGTGTTCCTTTCAGTTGAAGAGCGTAGGCTCGAAACGTTAAAGACTTTCTCTATTCCCGAGCGTTATACTAATACATCCATTTGTTGTTTACACCACCTGTCTTTGTTGTTTTTTCGTCAATTCTCCCATATGTATATATACAGTACATGTCTGTGTATGTGTCTGTGTATGTGTGCGTATATATATATATATATATATATATATATATATATACATATATATGTACTAGCAGTATAGCCCGGCTTTGCCCCGGACTAAGTTAGGATTATTAAGCTAATCAAGTTCTTTATTTTAAACCAAACTAAGTATATATATGTGTGTGTGTGTGTGTGTGTGTGTGTGTGTGTGTGTGTGTGTGTGTGTGTGTGTGTGTGTGTGTGTGTGTGTCTGTCTGTCTGTCTGTGTCTGTGTCTGTGTCTGTGTGTGTCTGTGTGTGTGTGTGCTTGTTTAGTGAATGCGCGTGGCTTAGAGTATTCGAACTGCTGGAAAAAAAAAAGAAATGAGTTGTAATTCTGTGTCAGACAGAATCTCCCTGAGAGTTAAATTAAGGGTCCCTGTGTCTGTGGGGTGCTCACCACTTGCCTGTTAATTTCCCAAGGAGGCTGTTCCGTTGATTGGATCAACTGGAACCTTTACCATCGTAATCGATGGAGTGCCTGTTATGTTTTGTTTATGTCCGTAGTTGTTGAACGAAAGCTTTATTTGAAAGTATGTCCAGAATCTTAACTTCATTTCAAATATTTGTTACTGCTTGATCAAAACTCACAAAACGTGTGTAAGCTTCAGAAACCAAAAAGGTGATTTGTAATCGCAAGTACCACAGCATGGAAGATCTATTCCACAGGATGTGCTGATCTATTCCAACAAAAAAACCCACAAATACCCATGAAACCGTCGATATACTCATTAACTGTCGCAAAAGCTTCTTTATTTTTTTTATTCCAATTATGTTATGTTTATCTGGTAGATTTGTTCCTTGTTCAGTGATTAAGTTACGCAGCCTATGTTTCCGTTCATGAGAAAGAATAGGAGAATGTTGATCAAATACAAACCATTCTTTTTGATCGTAATATTGCGTGAAATAGAAATGTAGAGTGCAAATTGGGAAAAGATTTATTCCCTCAAAAGCTAAAATAAAAATTGAAAACATAATATAATAACATCTTGATATGTTAAAGAAGAACGGCATACTTAATGCAAGATAAACACCCATCTTTCTTTATCACTGATTTATTTAACATTGATCAAAGATAACACGGTACGCTGATTGTGAATCATGTCACGCTTATCACAAATTGATCTGCTTGAAGCGCAAAAAGCACGCTCTAGCAACCATTTATAATGCTCAGGACAACGTCTGTAGTCTGGGAACGAAAATTGTTTTTCCATGTTTTATCATTCATTTAACACGTTGTTTTTCTTTTTAACCAAACACTCGTAATAATAGATGTATAACGATTATAAACAGTAAACGAACAAATATGCTTCTGTTTTTGTTGATGTTTTTTCATATAATATGAAGAAAACCACAAGGGACTAATTTGTGGTATTACAGATTATTATAAAGGTAGTGCTACTATTTATTCTTTGATAATCTCACATAGATTCAATTGCTAACAGACCTGAGGTGTGTCCACATGCTTGCACACATAGGCACACATTTCAAACCTTGCAGCTCGTGCGACACCATAAAGATTTCTCCATATAATTGGTTTTGAATTTGGTAAGAAATAAATTTCACAATACATCCTTTTCTACTCTATGCACAAAGCCCGAAATTTTGAGGGAGAGGGCCAGTCGATTAGATCGACCCCAGCACGCAAATGGTACTTAATTTATCGATCCCGAAAGGATGAAAGTCGACCTCGGCGAAATTTGAACTCAGAACGTAAAAACGTACAAAATGGCGCTTAGCATTTCGCCCGGCGTGCTAACGTTTCCTGTTCCTTTACTGCCCACAAGGGGCTATACACAGAGGGGACAAACAAGGACAGGCAAACGGATTAAGACGATTATATCGACCCTAGTGCGTAACTGGTACTTATTTAATCGACCCCGAAAGATGAAAGGCAAAGTCGACCGCGGCGGAATTTGAACTCAGAACGTAGCGGCAGACGAAATACCGCTAAGCATTTCGCCCGGCGTGCTAACGTTTCTGCCAGCTCACCGCCTTACCAATGATAAGATATTGAAAACAAATATTTCAGTCTCCTAGCACAATCTCACGAAAAATTGCTTATGTGGAGAGGCGACATATTTTTTTTTTTTAGCTTCAGTCGAAGGACTGTGGCTATGCTGGGGCACCGTCGTATACTTTGCTACGCTTTCACTAAACCTCCTCTGATGTGTGACATTTGGTGGATGAGGGAGTTTGACGTTGCTCATCTGTGTAACCCTCATCTGTGTTTCTTGCCTTGTATATATGTGTGTGTGTGTGTGTGTGTGTGTGTGTGTGTGTGTGTGTGTGTGTGTGTTTTGTGTGTCTGTGTTTGTTCCCCGAACTTCGCTTGGCAACCCCGTAACTTAGCGGTTCGGCAAAAGAAACCGGTAGAATAAGTACTAGGGTCACAAAGAATAAGTCTTGGGGCCAATTTGCTCGAGTAAAGGCGGCGCTCCAGCATGACCGCAGTCAAATGACTGAAACAAGTGAAAGTGTAAAGAGTATTTGTCTATCTTACTTAATGTAAAAGATCTCCTGTTTAAATATACATTCATCATCCATCTTCCATCGGTCTCGGATTTGTTGTGAATGCTGATTCACGCTGACTTCTCTACAGACTAAAAGGATAGGGATATAAAAATAGCATACCCACGCGCGCACGCACGCATATATTCTTCTTTTGGAACGGAGAATCTTGAAGCAGAAAAGGCTATAAATAATATCGTATAAATGCTGGTTTTAAAAAATCCATATGAAGAAAAATAATTCGAAGGCTGCTCGTCGGACACGAATCCACATCTGTAAATATGACAAGTATTCTAGGTTGAACAACTGTCATTTTTTTTAACCAATATTTACACGATATAATTTATATACTTTTATCTTCTTCGAGATTCACCGTTCCAAAAAACAATTATTTCTCGTTTTCTCGAAGTTGATAAATTCTTATGACGTCAATAATATGTATGTATGTATGTTTGTTCTTTTATTCTTTTATATGTTCCAGCCTTGAGGCACCGCCATATAATCACTTTTTAATTGGCCAATTCTATGGGTTTGGCTTTTAGTGAAGGAGGGAGTTCGATATCCGTGCCCTGTTTTGAGTTTTCTGCCTTGATATTGATTCATCTGGGATCTTGGATAGCAAGAGGCCAAGTTGTTTCTTGAAAACATCTACTCCCACTCCATGGAGATCCCTCAGATGTTTTGGCAAGGTGTTAAATAGATGTGGGTTCTTCAATCCCAAGCTATTACAGTACATAGTCTTCGCCTCAGATGAGACAGCTGGGACTTTTGGAACAGTGCAGTGACGTCCATTTCGAGGTCTGGTATGTAACTCTCAATTCCAAAGTTTGGTGCCTGCTTCTCCAGTATCTGCCACACATATATCACTGTTTACCTCTCCCGTCTTCGATCGAGGGAGTAGAGTCGTTGCTCTTTCAGTCTCTCCCAATAGCCAGCTGTTTCATTGATGCAATCTTCCTCGTGTAGTATCGCTGAACTGCCTCACGTTCTGCTATTAATCCTACAGTGTAAGGTGACCACAGTTGAGAGCAGTAGTCTAGACCAGGGGTTTTCAAGCTGTGGTCCGCGGACCACAGGGATCCGCAAGGACAAGACAGGGAGTCCGTGGACAGCAAATACTTTTTATGGGCAATTTGATTTTATATATGTTTTTTAATCGAAATCTTTTAATTGACAATAAACCTATTTGTTAAATACTGTTAAATAAATAAATGTAAAAATATATGTTATTTTAAGCAAATATTTATGTATAAATTTCATAAGCGTTTATAAGGGGGGTCCCTAAGGTAAAGCCTGAAATATAAAGGAGTCCGCAAGTCAAAAAGTTTGAAAACACCTGGTCTAGACGGCCGAGGACAAATGTTCTCTATAGGACCAGCATAGTTTCCTGGTCCCTTGTTCTGAGAGTTCTCAGAATCCATCAGGTCATTCGCCTGCACACTGCCACCATCTTGGTGACATGCATGTGAAACGAGGCATCGTTGCTCATTTCAATCACTGTATGTGATTCTAGGATTTCTGCTCCTTTTGGTCCAAAGTATCGTTCTTGTGACTTCTGAGCACCAATTAGCTGGTAGCGAAGGGCCTGGAATTTGCCTGCATTAAATTGTATGTTGTCTTCAGCCCATTTATATATGGCATCTAGGCCTTTCTGTAGAAGATTAGCAACAGAAGGTTCCTTGGCTGCTTGTACTACTTTCGTGTCGTCGGCATAGTTAGTAAGTGTGGCTATCTGAGTAACTGATGGCATGTCTGAAAGAGCCAACATGAACAGTAGTGGCCCCAATACTGTTCCCTGGGGCACTCCACTTTCTATTAATGTCTCCTTGGAGAGGGCTCCGTTAACTGCAACAGTCTGGCTTTATGTATGAATCTATCTATCGATCGATCGATCGGTTGATCTATCAAGGTCTAATAAAGACTAGCAAGGCAAAACTTCGAAGTCACTGTCACTCTTGTTTTCTAATAGTTTATTAAACATGTTTTCTACTAAAAAGTGTTGAACTAATACATACATGCATACATACATGTATAAGCGTGTGTGTGTGCGTGTGTGCGTGTGTATTCATATAAGCATACAAACTATATGTACATATAATTATATGTATAAATATAAAAGCGTAGTGATGGAAATAGACGGTAGCCAAGGAGACGGCATTCCTCTACTTGTCAGCTCATGGAGTGAGTTGCCAACATTACACCCATGGACCTTAGGGAATCCCTAATTCCTAGACATTTTCGTCATTGGATTTGTGTATGTGCCTCTCTCTCTCTCTTTCACTCTCTCTCTTTCACTCTCTCTCTCTCTCTCTCTTTCACTCTCTCTCTCTCTCTTTCACTCTCTCTCTCTCTCCCTTTCTCTCTCTTTCTCTCTCTCCGTCTTTCTCCCTACATCCCTCTCATTGCTCTCTCTCTCTCATATATATATATATATATATATATATATATATATATATATATATATATATATATATATATATATATATATATATAAGTATATATATATATATATATATATATATATATATATATATATATGTATATATATATATATATATATATATATAAGTATATATAGATAGATAGTGTGTGTGTGTGTGTGTATGTGTGTGTATACACATACATACATACATACATACATGCACATGTATATATAATGTATATATAATCATATATACATACATACACACACATACACTCACATAGATGTAATTACTCAAACCTACGCATATACAAACATACAAACCCACACACCCACACACCCACACACCCACACACCCACACACCCACACACGTAATCATACAAATTAGTCATTAAATTAACTGAACACAAGGCGCTTGGCTTGGCTCTAAGTTGTTGTTCGAGCACCATGGTTACCTGGGCAATGTAGATGATCGTCAACAGTTGTTGTTGCTATAAAACGGCTACTGGAATAACAAAACACACACACACACACACACACACACACACATGTATATACATGCGCGCGCGATATGAAAACTAAGGAAATTAAAAGTAATCACTGATACAGGTAAATGTATATATATTTTCATATGTGTGTGTATACCGAAGTGCTCCAGCATGGTCTTAGCTGTGGTGCCGTAAAAGAAATTAAGGATTGTGATATTTATATGAGAGAAAACTACTGAGAGGCTGAAAAAGACCGAAAGAAAAATAAGTTAAGAAAATTAATGTTTACTAAATTAACGTTTACAGCTCAATGAACAGGAAATAATACGCCGACATATATATAGATTTGTACCCCAAGCCCACTCACACTAACAACTCACACACACACACACACACACATTTATATCGATAGATAGATAGATAGATAGATAGATAGATAGATAAATAGATAGATAGATAGATAGATAGATAGATAGATAGATAGATAGATAGATAGATAGATAGATACACACGCACGCACTCATACACATATGCACATACATCTCTCACACACACACACGTACAACAGACAGACAGACAGACAGACAGACAGACAGACAGACAGACAGACAGACAGACAGACAGACAGACAGACAGATAGATATATATATAGATAGATCATACACACATACAAACACATACAGACGCACATTATTTATTCAAAGTTTAGTCAGCCTGAGTCTCAGCTACGAGTTTCTCGCATCTGATCTTCAGTAATGTAAAATAATAAATCGTTGAAATTTTTGTTACATTCTCTGACCACTTACTGCTAAACTTCAGTGGATTTCTCACGTTTGTCACGACAAACAAGCAAATCACTTAATGGTATCAATCACTGCTTACTGGCTATGGAAATTCTATAATAATTAGTAACTACTACAAAAGAAGAAAAGAAGCCCGTTTATCAATATTGTATTAATGACAGCTTGTGGCAAGTCGCATTGAATTGTGGGTGAACGGCTAAACGATAATACGTTGGAAGTATAATCAACTGGCGTCGTTAGCAACAACAGAAGCAGGTAACTTTCGTTCATTTCACGGATATGAATGCTATGTGTTTATGTTGATATTGAAAGAAATAGTTGTATACAATGAGTATTTTTGTATGTGTTTGCGTGTTTATATTGTATGCATGTGTGTGGGCTTGTACGTGTGTAACATCATATTTATGTATATAATTCATGTGTGTGCGCGTGTATGCGTGCTTGTAATTGTGTATGTAAAATGTTTATGTGTTTATGTGTTTGTATAAGTGTGTGTATCGAACATCGTATTTATGTGTATATATCTGTGTTATTATACGTATGTTAACTCCTATACGCTGGCATGTTTACGAATTTCTGTATGTAAACGTTTTGTTGTTGGTGTTGTTATTGTTGTTGCCAGGGTTCCATGTCAGCTCTGACAGTTCAGGCCTATGACCGAAGGTGTTCTAGCCGCGGCCATCTCGTCTAGGACTAGGGTGTGATTTCAGAGATTCGACTTGTGTTTCTGGCAAGTCAAGCGATCGTGTAGGAATTACCTCGCTGGTTCGTATATGTTTGTGTTGTGTGTATAATTAAACGCTTAAATAATTAGGTGCAGTTTCTACAAAAAAAGGAAGACCTTGTATATTTAAAATAGCAGTGGATAAATTATTATGATGATTATCAAATACTCAAAGCCAATGTAATTGTCACAGTATTTTAACTCACACTCGCTTAATGAATAATGTCTCAGCGTTTATGTGAAGTTAGCAAACCATAGTGGACGTATTAATTTAAGAGACTACCTTCAAGAGTAGATACACACTACATAAGCATTCTTTTAGATATTCAGAGAAAATATATACTACCTCTCTGTCACAGCATGTCTGGTGGGGAACTAAATGATGAAGGTGCTAAAAACTTTAAGATAAGAACTTGATCGCATTTGTGAAACAATATTTTGTAAGTTCTAAATGATGCTATTTGTGGATTTCTGATAAATTCTTCATATTCATGTTTTCATTTTGAAAATTTGCCATCCAAATAGTACATATTACGGAATTCTAAACCACTCACAGGCTGAAAATATAAAAACATTGTCCAGAAAATTCCTCTCTCTCTCTCTCTCTCTCTCTCTTTCTCTCTCTCTCTCTCTCTCTCTCTCTCTCTCTCTCTTTCTCTCTCTCTTTCTCTCTCTCTCTTTCTCACTCACTCTCTCTCTCTCTCACTCACTCTCTCTCTCCTTCACTTCCTCCCTCTTCTTCCCTTCCCAATCTGGATGCTAACACAATTGGTATTTTTCTACATTTCTCCCTCCCAAATATATACATTATTTTATTTTTCCGTCCCAAATATATATATAATCATTTTTTTGCATATTTTAGCATTACTGTATCTAAGACATGTATGCCTCATAACATGACGGTATACAGATGTCATCCATCGATTATTTTCTTTTCTTTTATCATCTGCTCTTTTGATTATTATACCCTGTTAGTCCGTCTTATATTTTTTGAATAGATAGATAGATAGATAGATAGATAGATAGATAGATAGATAGATAGATAGATAGATAGATAGATAGATAGTGTGTTCTTGTTTTGTTTTTTCCTAATGGCACGCTATGGTTACGACGACATGTGTTCCAGGTGATCCGATCAACAAAACAGCCTGCTTGTGAAATTAACGTGAAAGTGACCGTGCACAGCACAGACACGTGTACCCTTAACATATTTGTCCGAGAAATTCAGTGTGTGTGTTCGACAAACGGGGTAAACAGAACTCATTACATAAAGTGAAGTATATGTATTGTCACGCGTATACCGGAGTGAACACCCAAAGTTGCCTTCCATATCAATCTTTGGAAATTGGAAAAACACACACACAGACACATGCATACATATACCTACATACATGTGTGTATAAATATACATACGATTAAAAAATTTTTTTTGATATAGTGACCATATTTGAAGAAAAATCTTAAATTGAAAATTTATTATATAAAAAAAATCTTGAGGAAAAGCTAATGACACAAATCTTATAGAATGTAGTTTTCCTGTCATGTTAAGCCATTTTCACTGCTTTCTACTTTTCAGATCACGTATTATAAGGTAATCACTATAGTGGTAGCTCTTGTCCATGGCGTGGTTGACTATTACCGGTTTAGTTTCGGATTTAAAATTTGTATAACGTATTCTTCTTTTGCCTTTCGTAGTTAATCATTTTTCCCTTTATTTTGAAAAGAAGGGAATATTCTGATTTTTCCATATGCACATATGCCCAGATAATCACTACATGGAACATTTTTAAGAGATAAATCTTTGATTTGCTACTTATGTATCCTTACCCGATTTATTAATTTTGATCCTGTTTGGCCGATATAATTCTCATAGCATTGCGAGCATCTGATGCAGTATATATAAGATTGGAATATCTATACTTTTTCTTCTTTTTTTTTTTTTTTATTCGCTCTCATTGTGAGAATTTGTCTGTAAGAGAGAGACTGGGATATTTTTTGCTTTTGTTATGACATGATTTGCTAGGTTTTTTAAAGGTATTTTTGTTTTTGGAAGACTATCAGCTTCACCAGTCGTTTCCCATTTTGTCGTATTGAATGGTACGCGTCTGTTAACGTGGGATGGGTGGCAAGATCTACGATCTTAAGGCGGCGAGCTGGCAGAAACGTTAGCACGCCTGGCGAAATGCTTAGCGGTATTTCGTCTGCCGTTATGTTTTGAGCTCAAATTCCGCCGAGGTCGACTTTGCCTTTGATCCTTTCGGGGTCGATTAAATAAGTACCAGTTACGCACTTGGGTAGATATAATCGATGTAATCGTTTGTCTGTCCTTGTTTGTCCCCTCTGTGTGTAGCGCCTTGTGGGCAATAAAGAAATAAGATCTACGATCTAAGTATTGGTGTGTGTGTGTGTGTGTGTGTGTGTGTGTGTGTGTGTGTGTGTGTGTGTGTGTGTGTGTGTGTGTGTGTGTGTGTGTGCATGTCCTTGCTGTAGAAATCGCTTGTAACAGTCTCAGTTTCTTTAATTAACTAAATGTCCAAAACACACTGCAAACGTTACAAAAACTCCGAATACGATTACTGGGATACTAATAACAGCAGAACAGTCCAAGAGGATATATTGAAGTAATGGAATTAAATAAATTTCGAGAATGATTATTGAATACTGTCTTCCAGAAATTGGCTGCGCTTACGTGTTAACAAACAGAAATAACAACTTTTCTTCCGCATGACTGGACAGTACTTAACAACAATAATGATATTTATCAACAGTACGCCGTCTTGGTCAGAAACAATTTTACACCATTTCATGTAGAAAATGAAACCAACGCCCTAGAAGCAACGTACAATAATGTTGTCACCGCGCTGTATAGAAATGTCTTCCCGTCAGAGTTAAAATCAGAGGTCGATTCTCATGGGGGTCTGAAGTGATTACTGAGAAGCGTAATCAGTTGATGAATACCACCCATTTAAAGGAAATCGAACTCTGCAGAAGAAATATCATTAAATACGAAAAGAATCAGTGATATCTTACTGACATCAATAAAATCTTTAAAATCAAACAACAGAAGTATATTGGTTTCAAATTTTGGCACAAGGCCAGTAATTTCGAGTGAAGCGGGTACGTCGATTACATGGATCCTAGTGTTCAATTGATACTTATTTTACCGACTCTGAAAGGATGAAATGCAAAGTCGACCTCGATGGAATGAACAACAGAAACATATTCTTTTCTACTCTAGGCACAAGGCCTGAAATTTTGAGGAAGGGGGACAGTCGATTAGATCGACCCTAGTACGCAACCGGTTCTTAATTTATTGGTCCCGAAAGGACGAAAGGCAAAGTCGACCTCGGCGGAATTTGAACTCAGAACGTAAGGACAAACGAAATACTGCTAAGCATTTCGCCCAACGTGCTAACGTTTCTGCCAGCTCACCGCCTTACAACAGAAACATATTAAAAGTAAAATAGATTTGTTTGTGCATGTAGAAGCAAACAAGCAATTCTCCTTGTAGGCACTATCTCAAAATTTATCACCTTTTTATATGATCGTTTAAATATGGGTGCAGATATTGATCTTTATGTCAATGTCTCAGAGACTGAATACATCTGCCTCAATCGAGAAAACTCAAGTACTATCAAACAAATCCTTTATCCTTTTTAAATTCGTAGACTCCTTCGTATACTAAGAAAGCAACGTCTACAGAAAAGGACGTAAAAGTTTCTCTAACTAAAATTTAGGCTGCTGTTGATGACCTCGATGTCATCTCGAAGTCATCATTATCAGGAAATATTAAAAGACGTGTTTCTCCTTACTGTGCCACAATGGAATCAATGCTATTGTACGGGTCTACTTCTTGAACACTTAGAAAACTTCTACAAACAAGACTTAATTTCTGCATGATTTGGGCTGTTCAGGTTATCTGCAGGAAAAGGCATCTAACCAAACAAAAATTGTACAGCAATCCCCTTTCATTTACTGATGTTATTAGAATGGCGCATGCGCTTTATCAAACTTTACTGGAGACTTAAGTGAAAGATCTTTAATGATACACTCTCATGTATACCTCGACATGGATATACTTGGATAAAGTATGCAGTAAAATTCGATATTCACCAACTTCGTACAGATACGAGATTTTGCCCTGATGACGTAGTATACGTTATGCGGGATCGGGATAGGTGGAAGCATTGAGTCAGGCAAATATGGGTAAGATCGACTACATATATAATATCAGTATATGTAATGAATATGTAAGCCTTATATATATAGAGAGAGACATAGATAGATAGATAGATAGATACATACATACATACATACATACATACATACATACATACATACATACATACATACATAGCCGGTCCGTTCGAGGCTATAGTAGAAGACATTTGCCCAAGGTGCCACGCAGTGGGACTGAAGCAGGAACCATGTAGTTGGGAAGCAAGCTTCTTACCACACCTAAACGTAGCCACTAAACCATTTTTTCCTCTCCCTGTTTATTTCTGTGTTCCTTTCTGTCGAGGAGCGTAGGCTCGAAACGTAAAAGACTTTCTCACTTCCCGAGCGTTAAACTAACGCATCGGTTTGTTGTTTACACACCTGTCTTTGTCTTTTGTTTTCTTGTAAATTCTCACTATATATATGTATATATATATAAATATATATATCTCTCTCTCTCTCTCTCTCTATATATATATATATATATATATATATATATATATATATATATATTCAACTTACGATGAAAGTAAACAAACAAAGTTTGCGTTAGAAGCGTTGAGATGTATTGAAAGATACGGAAATAATATATTCTCAAACTTTCATCGTAAGTTGAATTTAACGTTAGCGTCGTATAGAGCTAGAGTTATAAATCCTAAAATAGCAGAACAATTCGTCGCTGGACAGTTTAGCTTAAAGGTAAGGCATTTGACGCGTAATCACAGGGATTTGAATTCGAGTCTCATAGCTGGCCGCTGACAAATTTTTCTGTAATATATGGATAGTTTATCCTGTTCACGCCTATGTATTTGCATTGTCCTGCATTTGAGAATAAATTATCTCCCCCCCCCCCTCTCTCTCTCTCTCTCTCTCTCTCTCTCTCTCTCTATATATATATATATATATATATATATATATATATATATATATAAGACCAACAACAACAGTTCTAGGATGGAATTTATGAATATTTAATGCATCGCTACGCACGTTTCCACAAATCACATGACTTTAACATCAGAGTCCGTACTCTTGGAATGATTACGGTATAGTCCGTAGTATCCGTACTTATCCGGTTGATCATCGTCATTGATTCATTTCATCACACAATACTGCATTAATGGATGAATCACAGAGGGATGTTTATCCCTCCTTGCCAGTATGTGGAAACGCGAGTAGCGAAGCATTAAAAACTTATAAATTCCATCCTAGAATTATTGTTATCATTATATTTATCCTACATTATATCGTTGTAACCATGATGCAACCTCAAAAAAATTGACTCATTACTCAGTATCATTAGACGGTAGTCGGCATAATGAAATAGGAGTTTTATCTGCATACCCATAACATTACCATGAACGAATTTAAAAGATACCTATATATATATATATTTTTTTTTTTACGCCGGCCGTTGAAGCAACCGGTCGTAATTTCTCTAGTCTCCACTTCAACCCCTTTCCCTGTCTGATGCCCTTCTGTTTCCATTCCTTTAGGATTTCCCTCTTAGCGTTACCCACACTTCGTCTTCATCTAGCTTTGTTTGTTTATTCATTTCGTTTTGTCCTTCGTCCGTCCACTAACGGTCTTGTCTTGATATAATCGACTTATTCCACAGTCTCTCCTTGTTTGTCCTCTCTATATTTAACCCCCTGTGGGCAATAAAGAAATATATATTTATTCATTTTCCTATGTCCACTTCTGCATTGTTTGTTTTCCGTGTATTGTTTGTCTGTTCTTGGTCCCATTTTCCTGGTAGCTCTTGCCGGTGCCCGCAGAAGGGAACCAATATTAACGTTAAAAGTACGAAATTGCGTTTGACTCCTGGCTAATAATTAATGAGGAATTGCATCTATTTTCAGTTTGTGCATTTACTATGTTTTTTAGCTTATTACTTAACGGAACGCATTGCACCCTTGCTTTTATATACATACATACATATATGTATGTACATATATATATATATATATATATATATATATATATATATATATATATATATATATATATACATATACATGTGTATGTACATATATACCAACATACACACGTACGTACTTACATACATGCATATATACACATACATACATACATACATACATACATACATACATACATTCATACACACACACACATACATACATACATACATACATACATACATACATACATATGCACCCTTCTCTTACACTACGCAGTGATTATTGTCTAAGCATATATTTACTGTCTGTCCCAGACAGATATACTCCTTTACCTTAATTTCATTGCTTCCCACCATTATTTGGTCTTGTGCTACGTTTTCGGACCGCATATATTATGTTTCCATTTAGTTTATTTTGAGGTCTACTGCTGAACAGCGGGAAGGGTCCAGCACTACCAGCTCGGTCTGCAGATGATCTGAGATTCCTGCGAAAAATACGATGTAGTCTGCGAAGGGAAGTTAGTAGCTCGCCAGTGATGTTGATGCTATCTACCCAATCAATGTTTCTCATGACCATTTCGAGACATGCCGTAAAGAACTTCGAAGAGATGATATCTCCTTGTATGACACGATTCCCAGCTAGAACTCTTACATTGATGACAGCACAGATATATCAGTGATTCATTCCGAGTTCGTCTCTCTGTGAAGTTTGAGAGTAGAAGGTATTTGCCTCGATTAATAATGTGCTCAAAGTAGAGCTGGATTAAGTCCCATAGAGGCCCTCAGTACTTAAAAGATTTTGGTGTCCCTACATATATGTAATTCAATATATAAACAATAATAAACCATAAAATTAATTTTGATTTTTTCAAAATGAAACAAAACTAACAGTAAAATAGAAAAGAACGTTTATTTTCATATAATAAAAAATAAATGCACCCTTTTAAAGCCTAGCCAGGCTCATGGGCCCGTTTCCCAGTTTCTATGGCGTATGCGTTCCGCAGCTGGACAAGACGTCAGTCCATCGCAGCGTTAATCATTTTTGCCAGCTGAGTGGACTGGAGCAACGTGAAATGAGTTTTGCTCAATAACACAACGCGTCGCCCGGTCCAGGAATCGAAACCACAATCTTACGATCATGATGCTGACACCGTAACCACTAAGCCACGCACCTCCACTTATCTTCATATACTTCCACTTTATTTATATTTGAAAGGTTTTCTACGTTTTTTAGCTGCAAAATCTTCTATCAGATCCTCATTATGACACTACGAACACTTCGAAATTATATTTCCGATCATATAAACCACTTCAAATATTATTTTATCAAGTTTAAAGTGATTTCTTTTGTGCCGTAAACCATTTGCCCATTTACCATTTTTGTGGTGTTTCCCTCCCCCCTTCCTTCCCTTGATGCCCTCTTCTATTCGGGGTCGGTGGCACCTGCACCAGGACAATGCACCAGTCTACAATTCTATCCTGGTAACCAACTTGACAGAGATGGGCATCAAAACTGTCCCTCACCCTCTCAATAGTTCATACCTTGTTTCCTGTGACTTTCGGTTGTTCCCCAAACTAAAAGAGAGCCTCGTGGTTAATCGTTCCATGGGACCTTGACGAAGAGGTTGGAGCTCTAGTACAAATGCATTAAAGTCAGAGTATCCTACTTATTTCTTTATTGCCCACAAGGGGCTAAACATAGAGGGGACAAACAAAGACAGACAAAGGGATTAAGTAGATTACATTGACCCCAGTGCGTAACTGGTACATAATTTATCGACCCCGAAAGGATGAAAGGCAAAGTCCACCTCGGCGGAATTTGAACTCAGAACGTAACGGCAGACGAAATACTGCTAAGCATTTCGTCCAGCATGCTAACGTTTCTGCCAGCTCGCAGTAGATGATTCTACTATGAAGGAGATTAGCGTTTCGTACGGCTTAGAAATAAATAAATCTTTCCTGAAAAAGTCTCGAAACTTCTGGTATGCACCTTGTAATTTTGAATTGCTTTTCTTCTTAGTTATACTTAACTTTAAGCATGTCAGCCATATTCAATAAAATCGTCAGTTAACAGAATTTTATTTGCTAACCATGGTTTGCTGACCCTATTTTAAATCGTAAAAAATATAATTTAAATCTCAGTTTTTTCACAGGATCGACTTTCGATGATTGCCAGTCGATACATCATTAGAAGAAGGCCACAGCAGGAAATAACAGAGCTGGTTTACGATAAATCATATATATATCATTAGTTATATTATTAGTTTGCATTGTTTATTAGTTATGTTGTAAAAACAGCAAAACATGTTTTACCATATCTAGTTCAGAACAGGATTGGCTGGTCTTTAATTCTTCTAAGATCGATATAATAAATACTGTAAGTAAAGTACTTATATGGAAATACGAAATATTCTTAACAAAAACATGGATGTTCGCATTTATAATGAAATATTTATAAAAGAGAAGCTGTTTCCCATATATACGAATATGATGTGTGTACAAGTTTGTACACCCACCCTATGTCCCTTCTTAATTTTTCCCCCATAGAACCACACTCACACTTGATTCCTAAAACCCCATACAGTTTTATCTTTTTTCTTTCTTTTGTCTCTGACTCTTCTTTCTCAGTTCTTTTAGGTTTTTCCCTTTCTTCTGATGAAAGACAACGTCCGAAACGTTAAAATTCTTTTTCGTCCCATTAAAAGTGTTAAGCTAATAACGCAGTAATTAAACTTTGTCCTTTCAATATTGTCTTTCTATTGTCCATTGTAATCACAAACACACACACGCACTATATATATATATATATATATATATATATATATATATATATATGAGTTGGCAAGAAAGTAATTTCGTTTTTCGCAAGTAGATGGAGTTAACGATTTTTTAAATGACTTTTGTCAATGTTGTAATTTTTCCTTTTGACATTTGATAACCGTTACTTTTAGCTTACTTTAGAAGCAAATTGCGCGTAATTTTGTTTACAGCTGTTACTTCAGTGTCAATTTTAACATGGCGAGCAAAAACGAAACTTTTCGCCATATTTTGCTTTTTTATTTCCGTCAGGGCAAGAAAACTGCTGAAACTCACAAAGAGATATGTGAAGCTTTGGTGTTGATTTCTTAACAGAACGCACATGTCAAAAATGGTTTTAAAATTTCCGTTCTGGATATTTTTCCCTCAAAGATGACCAACGTCCTGGTTGACCTCTGAAATTGATGATAACCGAATCAAAGCCATAATTGAATCTGATTGTCATATAACTGTACGGGAGATTACAGAGATGTTAAATGTATCGCACACAACAACTGAAAATCACTTAAAATGTCTTGAACTCGTTAAGAAGCTCGATATTTGGATTCCACATAAATTGAAAGAGATTCACTGAACACAACGAATCAATATTTGCGATTTGCATCTCAAACGTATTGAAATCGACCTTTCTTCGAAACGAATCATCACTGGAGATGAAAAATGGATCGTCTACAATAATATCAATCGAAAACGATCATGGTCCAAGCGTAATGAACTAGCCCAAACCACATCAAAAGCTGAATTTCATAAAAAAAGGTCATGCTGCCAATTTGATGGGATTATAAACGTGTTGTGTATTTTGAACCGCTTCCAAGGAACCAAACGATCAATTCAGATGCTTACTGTCAACAACTAATAAAACTGGAGGAAGAAATCAAAGAAAAATGGTCAGAATTGACAAATTGTAAAGGAATCGTTTTCCACCATGACAATGCTGAACCACACACGTCTTTGCTAACACACACACACACACATATATATATATATATTTGAAGATAAGCAACAAAAATTCAATAGGTTATAGCAGTACGTACGTTTGGTACAAGCTCCATTTATTCATGTAGTGAGAACACCACAGAAAATACAATGAAAATGTACTCCTCAGCTGCATAATGGAATTTCATTTTAGAAAGTCAGTTTGAAAATGTTTGCAAAAAACAAGAGTAAGAGAAGAAAACACATCTTTTTGCAAACATCTTCAAACTGACTTTCTAAAATGAAATTCCATTATGCAGCTGAGGAGTACATTTCCATTGTATTTTCTGTGGTGTTCTCACTACATGAATAAATGGAGCTTGTACGAAACGTACGTACTGCTATAACCTATTGAATTTTTGTTGCTTAGCTTCAAATTTTATTCACCAAATCTCTTGATTTTGTTTTTGGTTTTTATCCTACCAAATTCTGGTGCCTCAAACATTTTAAGTACCACATTTAATCTTTTGATTAAATCTATATTATTATATATATATATATATATATGATGTATATGTGTATGCGAGTATTTGTATGTGAATGTGTATATATATATATATATATATATTTGTCGGGTGTATTCCATAACAGCTCCCTCTGAAGAGCTCAGGATTATATAATCGGACTGTTACCAAATACACCGTTGAATCACCTTGTGCGAAACCGATTGTCAAGATCGGCCGTAATGGATATATAATATTGTACTCTTCGATTAATACACACACACACACACATATATATATATATACGCACACACATATACATACATACATACATATATATATATATATATATATATATATATATATATATATATATATATATATACATATATATTAGTTGAAATTTACAGAAAAACAAAAGACGAAGACAGGTGTATAAACAACAAGCAGGTGTATTAGTTTGACGCTCGGGAAGGTGAGAAAGTATTTTACGTTTCGAGCTTACGCCCTTCAACAGAAAGGCACACGAGGAAATAAACAGAGAGGAATAAAAACAAAAAAAACACTTGTAGATCAATCATGGCGACCGCTAAATACATATGTATACATATGTATACTCACCCATATATATATATACACATACTCATATATATATGCATTATATATAGATGCATACATGTACATATATATATGAGTGTGTCACGTCAAATAAAGGTGGGCAGTCAGCCATTTGCAGGTTGTTCCCACACTAAGGATTGTGGAGCCGAGGGTATTGTAGCAATGAACAGAGGAAGAGCTTATCAAAAGCAACGCTGAGAATGGATCTAGATGACTAGCTAAAAACTGGTGACAGGTGGGGTCAGTAGCGTACTACTTCTTCGGACACAACCAGCTTATATTTGATCACCTTAGTTCAGCTCACTTAGGTTATGGTGTATGGCGTAAGACCCAAAACACTCCATGACCCCAGGATACAAACACTGACGATATGTCCGAGTATTACATCTGGTGAAGCACCCACATTGTTCCTGGCTCACTCCCATTGCGTAGAACCTAGAGCAAGTGTCTTCTATAGTTCCGGGACAACCAAAGTCTTGTGAGTGGGCTCGGTAGACGGAAGTCCGTCTCTATGTGCGTGTGGCTTTGTGTTTGTGTTTGTTCCTCTCCACCGCTTGACAACTGCTGTTGATTTGTTGAAGTCCGCGTAACTTAGCAATTCAGCAAAAGATACTAATAAAAGAAGTACTTCGCTTTAGAATATTAAATAATGGGATTTTTTGTTTTACTAAACCCTTAAA